>NW_006371441.1:0-948 GCF_000327345.1 Myotis davidii
TATGAAACTAAAGAAATAATCAGCTGGTGTGTTTTGAACCTATTAGACCCACTATGAAACAGACTTACACCAGGACTGCATTTGTTACCTACCTCATTAACCTCTATTCAAACATGGGGCCACAATGTTTGCTTTGGGCTCCCAGGGATCAGTATCAACTCTAACTCTATATCCAATAATCCTTTAAAGATATGAGAAAATGGTAGAAACCATCTTTGGAAAGGACTAGAGAAACCACTATAGAATTCACTTGCTGAGGTGTTGTCCCTCTTTTATTTACTAGAGTCTGGTCCTGGGTACTATTGCAAGTCTGGAAACTGAGTAAGAGGCAACTCACATCTTCTGCTTGTCTACTCTTGGTATTTTTTTTATTATATGTGTTCAGCAATAATATTATCAACTGCTCATCTAACTCATCACTAGGAATATTGCACATTCTTTTAGCCATTGTCTAACTTCCCTGTGGTTCAGGATACCATAGTTCCTGTTCTGATCTTGCTACTGATTTAGGTAAGGACATCTACCTGGCTTCTAACGACTAAGCGCTGGCATGCAGTTTCTGCTATTCTGAATTTTGTGCTACTTGTCACTACCAGGGAGCCCCATTCATTAAAGTATCATCTACTTTCAATCCTCTACCACCCCTCACTACGTTCAAGTCACAGCATGGCCTCATTGAGTAATGATATACATGCTAAGAGAGAAGAAGGAGAATTGTCTACCAAAAGAGGTATGGGAACAGAGAAAGCACACCTAGAGATGGACATGCAGAGTGTTAGGATAGTGGGTCCTAAGTAGAATATGAGGCCAGGTAAAGGAGATTTTGCTAACTAAGAAAGTACTCACACATGACTCAGAATTCATACCCTAGCAAGGTCCCCTGGAACTTGGAAAATAACAATGGAATACATGTCCTGGCTGGGTAGCTCAGTTAGAGTGTCATCCCAA
>NW_006371442.1:0-949 GCF_000327345.1 Myotis davidii
AATAGACCCCTGCAACCAGTGGAATTTCCCATTTCTTTTCTGTTTCCTATTTCTTATTCTTCCTTCCAGGAATGAACTCCCAGATCATGTCTACATTATCTCTGAAAAAAGATGTATTTCTACGTTTTTGCTGCCAGGTCTAAGGATTATTCTTGTTGTTTTTCCAAAGTAGTTTCCTCAGGAGTTCAGGCTGCCCGGCAGTGCATCTCATCCCCTCTATGTAGTCTAGTGACTTGGAAGTAGCCTCTGGAATAAATGTAGTTCTTAAACTGAATGTGAAGGAAAATTACTCCATAAGCTACATTTGGGACACTTTGTAATTGAGAAATGGCAAGTTGGAGACCATCTGTGAACTACTTTAGTGTCTTGGGTGAGAAGAAAAAGTACTGTGAGGCTGAAAACATGAAAATATAAAAAGAGAAGAAAATTTTGCAACCTTGTATTTCTAAGAGATTTGCTTATTTTTAATTCAAATTTTACCAAAAACAGAGATTTTGGAAGTCTTGTTGGTATCTGCTTGAGATATTAAAAAGTTGTGGATATGAATTTTCCTCACATTTAATCAATGTGTTACTTTTGTTCTATATAAATCCAGAGAGCATGTGTGTGATACAGAGATGATGCATTGCCAATCACAACTTTCTTTTTCTATTTCTAAATATCAATTTGATTTCTTTTCTTCCTAGCCCTAAAGTGAGGTTTTAATGAAAGGATAGCATGGGGTCAACTACTGCATTGGCTGTTGTGGATCTGCCTGAGGTAGGGGTCATAATGACTCCACATAGGTTTACAAAGAGCCTGAAGCTCCAGTTAAACTTCAACCACATAATGGAAGCAAAAGGGGACATGACTAACCCTTGCCAGCGTTCACCTTAGTTCACTTTTACACACTGACATTCTGTGCCTGAGTATCAGTTTTCCTTGTTCATCCTGTTTTCTCTTCTTGGGA
>NW_006371443.1:0-949 GCF_000327345.1 Myotis davidii
CTGTGCTGTACACCTGAAACTAATACAAAATAGTATGGAATGTAAACTGTAAGTGAAAAAAAAAAGAGCAAAAACTTGCAAGAAAGGAGTATTTGATTATCTTCATACCGTCTCTGTTGCAGCTGGCACTGATGCATGAAAGCAGTGACGGAAGTAGAAAAATGAATGGTCATGCCTGGGTTCCAATTAAAATTTGTGTACAGACACCAGCTTGGGCTGCATTTGGCCTGTAGGCTGGAGTTGGCCACTCTCTGGTCTATACTGCTGGGATATGTTAGTTAAGGAGGAATTAAGAGTACTATTTTCTTCAAGTTCATTTTACATCTCACAAATATTAATGTCATAATATGTAGTAAGGAAAAACACTCAATGTGTTAAGTGCTCTATGTTTACCATGATATTTACACTTCACAGCACCCTTCTGAGGTGCAGATTTTAAAAATCATACTGAGGAAATTGCAATGCAATTAGGTTAAGTAATCAGAGAGGAAATTGCAGTGAGGTTAAATAATTTGGGTAAGACCACATAACCACGTGTCAGTCAGGGTCAGGATTTGAAAACAAAACCACTTAATCTTTCCACTATAATATGCTTTATGCATGGGCCTATTCCTCTGGTAATTCATTTCTGAAATATTCAGAAGAATTACTTTTATATTAGATATAGTATTCTTTGAAATTCAAATTTCTCCCCAGGATTTCCCCTAACTAGGCTAAAAGGATGTCAATGTTGAGTCTGTGGAAGAGGAAACTGATTTATCTTCAACCAGGAAGAGGATGATGGTTAAAGGGATCATGCTAATTAGTCCAGAATCTTACTTCATAAGCATTACTGACTGTAAGATCTCATTCTCTGGAGCAAGACAGAGTGCAAGGCTGTGTTCACTTGTTGACAGATGACACCAGAAGTCCACAATGAGTTCTGTGTGAGATGTTAATGTATTGTTGG
>NW_006371444.1:0-949 GCF_000327345.1 Myotis davidii
CTCTCTGTGGCTTTCTCTATGCACAACCTTGAGCAAATTATGTAACTTCTCTAAGCTTCTTTCCTTACCTGCCAAATGGAGACTTTTAATGTGAATTACTGCATATAAGGAGCTTAGAACCATACCATAAACACCCAGCCACTATTAGCAATAATGCTTTTTGTTGTAAGAGGAAAAAAACAAATGGTCATTTCCCTATGGGAGTCACTATTAACCACTTGGAGTGCATCCTAGAGCATTAACTTTTAACCAAGAGACCAGTATTGCTACAGGAATGACTTGCAGCAATGACTTGGTTCAACAAAACCTCAGTGTACAGTTTACAAATAGATTTTCTAAGGAAATTTGCTTCAAAAGCCTGCTGTCTATGTTACTTCGTGGTTTTTCAGTAGCGAGGAAGAGACTGGAAGCATACACAAGGGGTTATAGTTAGTGAAGAATTCATGGACCAAATGCACTTGAAATTCACACACTGTCATTGTGAATTCAGTATTCGTGACAAGCATTCTGGGCAAAAAGCCAAACTATGGGCCTGGGTCTTTCTTGAACTTCATATATATGTAGATTATATTTTAAAAACTGGTCTTCTATATATTCTATTTCTGGCCCTTGAGAGGCAAGCTGTTGCTTAGCAACCAGTGGTTGCTGCTAGGCTGATGTGTAAAATGGAAAGCTTTGTAAAGCAGAGGCAAATGATTCTGTCCATGAAGAGTGCCGAGTTACTGGTTTTAACAACTCAATTGGCAACTTAGTTTATGGTTCTTTGTGTGGAAAAGATAAAATATGAGACAGACTCTGTATCATGATATTTACTAATTATTTTTAAAGAATACAGATTGATTCACAAGATGTAAATTAGTATATAAAAAAGAGAATAACTCCGAGATATAAAAAATTACCTGTTTTGAAGTATACATTTAAAGTTTCAGGTAAAAAATATTCACATCTT
>NW_006371445.1:0-949 GCF_000327345.1 Myotis davidii
TGAGTGAGCACCATGGGAATGTTCCCCCTGGCTGCTTCGGGGATTGGAGAGAGCTCCTGCATGACCCAGATAGAGAAGCATGGATCTCAATACATGTGAGGAGGCATTAACTTTAGGATACGAGAGGAGCTCACTGACTTTTGAATGTTTACTTTTTGGTGGTTGGTCTAACCTAAAAAATAGCAAGATCTCTAGCTGCCGGTGAATAAAACCAAGACCATTTTAAAGTTGAAATTCACCATCAAACTATTCTTACATTTAATACAATTGGCTTTTTTTGGTTATGCATCAACAGCTGCATGTAACACTCAAGTGATATTTTCTAAAACTACAAAAATAACTACAAACTCTGTATAGCAGTTTTTAAAAAATATATGTACAAGCGGTGTTTACATATACTGTCATGTTTAATCCTTCTCACATACTAGAGTGATATTATTAACACTCCTTTTCAAAAAGGAAACTGAGGCACAGGCAGATTAAGTTCTTTGTTCAAAGTCATACCTCAGTAAAAGAATATGAATTGGGCTGCCTAGAATCTGAGCACTTTCTATAACCTCATAACCTCCAAAATGACCCCCAGCTTGGCTGAGAAGGGTAGGATATTTGATATTCAATATATATGGATTGAAAGGGCCTTTATCTCCATGTAGTTGGAGTTTACCGGGGGAAAAGGGCAGAAAACTCCTCAGGTAAAATTTCCACTAGAGATAAATCATTTGGTTAGCATCATCTATAATCAATGGTTTGAAATACTACATTTAAAAGAAGATTCTCTCCCATCAGTTCTCTGACCAAATAGTACAGGACACTTAAAGTATTGCATCTTTGACATACCTTCAATAACGTAGGCCTCAGTTTTAGAATGAACATGGAATACTTTTATAGGAATGATATATGATTGTGACAAGTACCACAGAAGCTAACAAAGGAAAAAGACAAAAAAAAA
>NW_006371446.1:0-949 GCF_000327345.1 Myotis davidii
AAGGGCCAGAAGGTTGAGAATCACTGGATTAGAACATTTTAGTCTGGAAATAAAAAAGTGAGAGCATTTATGAATACCCTCTCCATAAATAGGAAAACAAGAGAAGCTTCTTCACTAAAACCCATTATGAGTGACCCCTGTGTCTTTTTTCAGTTATGTATCAATGAACACAAATTAAAATGATCATTGAAATGGATAAAAGGGGTCAAATTTTTGCAAAATGTTGTTGTGTAAATGGTTACAGACGTGTTTAGTACCATGGGTTGTAGGTGTAAAATCTGGTTTATTGCGACATAATTTTTTAACAGAGAAGTAGCATAGCACACCTTATGAATTCCCCGAGTTTTCTGTATGGCCTAGGCCGGGCAGACAGGCTGCACGCACCATGCTACAGCCCGAGTAGAGGGGGCTATGGCCCATAACTATCTATCCTGTTATAGACACAGCAAACAGGAGCACCCACCTGGGCTGGGCAGTGGCCTTTTTAAAAGGGAGAGCACCAGAGATCACAGCCTACTCTTTCACTGCGTGAACTCAGACCTGCTGAGCCAGCTCTCAGCTGAGCAACCTAAAAAGGAAGAAATTATCCTTTACTTTTAGCCAATAAAAATACAGGATTCACATTACATTAGAATGTCAGATAAATAAAAAAAAACTAATACATTTTAGTATGTCTATGTAATATCTAGGACACACTAAAAAATGTGATATGTCTGGAATTCAAACTTAATAATTCAAACTTAATAAAATTGTTTGTATTTAATCTGACAATTCTACCCCAGATTTGTCTCTTTTTCACAATGATAGCAATTAGACTGCTCAGTAGGTGGGAGTGGACACGTGAGTCAGGCAGCTCCAGCAATTGTTATGTATGTCCCAAAGCAATGCTGACACAATCTTTTCTGCTACATCTTTCTTTCTTTTCTTTTGTTGTGTTTTCTTGAAATCA
>NW_006371447.1:0-949 GCF_000327345.1 Myotis davidii
CCCACTTGCCTTAAAGCAGCAGTTGGCAAAGGGGTTATGAGGTAAAAACAAAAAATAAAGACAAACGGCTGTGGAAACAGAATTACAAAAATTATCCTGGAGACAGAAAGATTTTTTTATGTCCCTGTTCAGACTAAGATTGCACTATAATTATGGAAGCAGAAATAATTTTGAGGATGCTGTTTGCTTGATGAAGCAATTTGGGACTGCACAAGGCACTTTGCTTTAGGTTAGAATCAGAAGTTTCCATTTGTGAGGCCTTTTCTGTATGTGTGCTTTTTTGCTTGTCTGAACCAGGCATCCTTGGAATTTTAAGATGACATACCAGTCACCTTCTCTTGGTTCTTAGTATATAGATAAAAAATGGAGAGACTGGTCAATGCTGGAGAAAGGGAAAAAACCCCAGTATGTGTGACTGTCTTTGACATATACTAGATGTTGGTGTGTAACTGAACCAGGAGATTAGAGGGTGGACAGAAGAAAGTGAGATCACTCCCTTTGTCTAAAGGTAAAAGGCAACGTGAGTGAAGAGCAAAGGTCCCTGCTGGTGGCCTTCCCTGGAACCTCTTCTGATGCCCTTCACTGAAGTTTCAATAGAGGTTTCCCTTTTTATATTAAAAGCAAGCATTGCGGTAAGAACATTTAAGGTGAGATCTATCCTCTTAATACAATTATATAATTTTCAGTGTACAATACAGTGTTCTTAACTATAGGCGCAATATTGTACTTCAGATCTCTAAGACCTACACATCTTCTATAATCAAACGCTATACCCTTTGATTAACAATTCCCAATATCCTCCTTCCCCCAGCCCCTGGCAACCACCATGCTATACTCTGATTCTATGTGGTGTATTTTTGTTTGTGTATTTGTGTGGGGTTTTTTTTTTGGGGGGGGTCACTTTTAATTTATTCTTTGCCCCAATTTCCTCTTTCTTGACATTTTTTTT
>NW_006371448.1:0-949 GCF_000327345.1 Myotis davidii
CAGAGACATTTTTTTAGCAATAGAGGGGTCCAACTTAAGGTCTGTAACTTACTTCTTAAAGCAGTGTGCTGCAGTGACGAGCCACGTATTGCTAATCAAGGTGGCCCCGCACTGATGGATGTTATCACGCTGAATGGAAGCTTGCCACGGCCAGGCAGCCTTGGCCGCAATGTCTCCGGACATTATTCTGTTGACTATTAATGGAACAACCCTTTTACCACAACCTGAAAGAGATGAGACTATTAAGTTTTAAAAAATGTGTAAGTTTTGATGCAAAGAACCTCTAATAGAGTACTACAATGCAGTACTTGCATCTATCATTATATAAACATGTACAATATTAATATCCGTCCTCTGTATTTACCAATATGTTGATGTCTTATTCTTTCCCTCCCTTTATATGTGTGGAATATATTGCCTACTGAAACTATGTACAGCTGCAAAGGGTTGGCACACTTCAAAGTGTGTATCCTAAGGACTTGTGGTGTCAATTACCTACATGTCCTGGGAGCTCATACTAAGATCATTGTTTCTCAAGTTTAGGTGATTCAACAGTGTCACTTTGTCATGAACTTCTCACAAGAGAACTGACCAGACAAGTAATGTCCTATTTGTTGGAGCTCCTTCTTCTTTATATTTTTCTGAGTGGCCAGTTCTTAAAGTGTGCATGAGGTAATGTATCGTGACCAGTCTCTCACTTTCAGGATGGAGTTCCATGTTTCCACATAAACATCACATTCACTATTGGTGGAAATAAGTGTGCACTCTGTTGTATGCATCAGATCAAAGATTAGTCTGCTGCTTAGGGTTCCTGCTAAGAATCAGCCTCCTTTATTAGCCCCTTTATGGTGATAATAAGGAAAATAAACTAGCTTCACTTTTTGTTCTAACTAATTAGGTATCAAAAAAGAAAACTGATTTTACTGGCATTGATTACACTCCAACTGTG
>NW_006371449.1:0-949 GCF_000327345.1 Myotis davidii
ACTGAGTCAAGATCTATCAGGTTTCTTATATCTCAAAGTGTGCGATTACTAGTGGGGAGGTGTTTCTGGTATTTCAAATCATCTTCGACCATCTCCAGTCAGACTTCATAAGTGTCTACATAGTGCATGGAAGGATATTCTGAAACATCATGTCTGCACTGTCCTTCATATGCAAGTGCTCATTTTTGCTAGTGTTTGTGAAACTTACAATGGCTAAATATTAAATGTCAACTTTGCTAGACTATGGTGTCCAGTTATTGGTCAAGCACTAATCTAGATGTGTCTATGAAGTTATTATGTAGCTGAGATTAACATTTACAATCAGTGAACTTCCAGTAAAGAAGATTATACCACGTAATGTGGGTGGCCTCATCTAATCAGTTGAAGGCTTTAAGAGAAAAATTGAGGTTTCCCATGGAAGACAAAATTTTACCTCAAAACTGTAACACAGAAATCCTGATGGAGTTTCCAAGTCTACTGGATTTTTCTATGGATTTGGACTCAAGACTGAAACCTCAACTCTTGTCTGAGTTTCCAGCTGACAAAGCTGACAGCCCCCATAATCATGTGAGCTACTTCCTTAAAATAAATCTATTATATGGTTATACAGATACTCCATTGGTTCTGTTTTCCTGGAGAACCATGACTGATACAGAGCTGTTCCAAGGTGGAATTCTACTTTTATAACTGAGGTCGGAAGACACTGATATACAATGTCCAAAATATAGATGGGTTCCTTAAGCAAAAGTAATATTAACTTTCTGTGAAACAATTCATCCTAAATGACTGGGACCAGCTGAAAATAGTTAAAAATGGATATCTGTTAGTAATTGTTCACTAGCATATTCAACTTTAGAAGTGAAAAATATTATTTGTGTTTAAAATATTTGTTGCTTCATCTGTTTAATTCACTGCTAAAGCCCTAGCCAATTTGGCTCAGTGGATAGAG
>NW_006371450.1:0-949 GCF_000327345.1 Myotis davidii
AAAGAGAGAAATTTATGAGTTTATATGGCTGTGTGAATTTAGAGGAAGGGGAAATTAGAGAGAGAAAGATTGTCCTTAACTAAGCCTTAGTACCACCACCATTTCCAATAACCCACCATACAGATAGTAAGCTCAAGGTCAAGTGTAAAGTAGAATCATAGCTATTGTGACAAATTGAAGATATGTAATCTACCATGAGAGTATCTTATGCAATGTGCTTCTTTATTGTTTTATTTTACTAAATCCAGAAACATTTTGACATTATTCTCTCCATCATGCTTCCCCATTAGGTATAAAGTTTCTTACCTTCAATATACCTACTTACAGATTGACAAGGACATTTCAGCATTTGAGTAATACAATAAAACATATGGATCTTAGTGAATGTGATTATAATACTCTTTCTCACATTAGCAGTGGGAAAATTTTGTGTCTATGAAATATGTCATCCAATGAATAATTACTAAATTAATTTCCATCGTCTGTTCTAGATAGATGATAATTTCCATCATGTCAAATTTTTAGAAGGCAGTTATTAAACTAAAATAATTATGCAAAATAGGGTAACAACTGTACAAGTAATTAGAGAGTAAACTAAGCCTTACATGTGCCTAACTCAACATTATCTGAATAAAACTGGAGAAAAACAGCATGAATGTGGGTTTAATGGAAATACATTATTATTTTTGGATACCATAGCTTTAGGTAAGTTATTTGGCAAGTATCTATAAAAATCAAGACTACAGATATAATTTTACTACAGGGATTTTAAAATGTCAGAGACAACACTTTGGCCATTTTATTTTATACAACAAATATTATAATTTATTTGTCTGTAGACTTATCTATACACATAAACGGCTAGTGACCAACTGTATGTCCATCTGACCATCCAACCGATTGACAGGCTGGTACAGACAGGCACTGGCAATTTAAAAATAAACATTGA
>NW_006371451.1:0-949 GCF_000327345.1 Myotis davidii
ATCCACTGAGCCAAACCGGTTTTGGCGAGAGAAGAATTCTTAAGGAAAAGCACATTTGCAATAATATGGAGAATAGATAGGGAAGAGTACATGGTAAGACCTAAAGGTCAGCTAAGAAATTATTTTAATAATTTAAGTATGCAAAGATGAGGGCTTGAACTAGGCTTTTCTTTTTATCTAAAATATAATCTGACATGCTATCATGATGCCCATATCTCTGTTCTGCAATCCTCCCTTTGTAAGACTTCATACTTCACCAGCTCCCTAGACTCCCGGCCCATAATTGGATGCTCTGACTTCTATTTAGTCTGGACTCCCTAAAACATCAGAGCAAGTCCTGCTCATCTAGACCTGGCTCCCACTGAAGGCCTCGGAGCCACTGCCTTCCAGTTTCAGCATGACTTACGCCTTTAATAAATTCACCAAAATGACCCATAAAAACCTGATAAGGAAACTCTCTTTAATTGAGTCTGTGTTTACGAGATCTGAGCAAGGGAAGGAAACAGAGTAGACTCTTACTGTGGTTTCCAGGCAATGTCACTTAATCAGAATACAGATAGTGGGGATGGCCTCCTAATTAGAACTGGAACTGCTTTCAAGTAACCTCAACACTGTTAACATTGCATAATGAGGAAACCTTGGTGATGACATGTCAGATAATGGAAATGACTGTAATCAGTGATTTCCTTGTTTCGCCTTAATGACCACAAAAGAGGGAATTATAAGGCCAATGCAGGACATTTGGAAATTGGATTCTTATTTATTTACTTAAGGCAGTCCTCATTTTTCTTGGTGCCAGTGTTAACCATAGTTTATTCACATTGGAACCAAGCCCTTTTTCTTGCACAGCTCTTTTATAACAGATTTGCACTCAGCTACCATGGAACCTTGTAAAATGAGGACTCAATTGTAATATGAACAAGCTTCAGGTAACACAGTACTTGCAAAG
>NW_006371452.1:0-949 GCF_000327345.1 Myotis davidii
TGTCATAGGTTCATCATCACTGAACTAGCCCCATGAAAGGACAATTAAGATAAGAATGCATAAAAAGATCTACAAAGTCCTAATTCTTCTTTTTAGTTCATCGTCTTGCTTCCATTATGATGGCCTGGATATAGCGGTTAGGGCAGTACGAGGGTATGGGTCTACCTATGGAAACAAATTCCCTTAAAATGTGCTTTAAAAAAATTAGCTCCCTGGGGTTTGATCCAGAATGAATGTGTAGTGTTGCTAGTGACCCTTTTTCAGAGCCATAGTAAAGAGTCAGCTTACCCATCTTTGTAATCCAGGCGGATATCTTTTCATAAAAGAAATTCAAGATCAAGATGACAATAAAGTTTAAGCATGACCCAGAGAGTGCTGTAGCTATCTGAGGAGTGAGAAAACTTTTGACATGCTTTAAGGATGCTTCAGTTTCCATGAATCTGGAAAATGTAGCAAAGACTGACAGGCGGTACACGATCACAGCCACCAAACAGGCAATGACAAGAGACATCTGCAGAAGGAAAACAGAATTGGTCACTCGGGTCCTCGTATTATGTCTGTAACATACTCTTCTCTTCGTCTCATTCTGTTATGCTCAGCAGCTCTGACCTGGGAAGAAAACCAAGTCTCTCTCCACACCAAATGGCAGGAAATGAACACTGGTCAGGTAAAAGGGTTAGAGATAAAGCATATGGTAGTGAGGTAAGTCTAAAATGGAAAAGTATTCATGATCCATACTCAAGCAAGTTATAGGAAAACTAGCCAGAAGGCCAAATTCTGCCTGTTGTCTTACCAGTTTGGCATGGCCCTCGAATTAAGAATGTGTTTTGCCTGACTGGTGTAGCTCAGTGGTTGAGTGTAGGTCCATGAACCAGGAAGACATGGTTTGATTACCAATCAGGGCATGCCCAGGTTTCAGGCTCAATCCTCAATAGGGGGCGTGCAGGAG
>NW_006371453.1:0-948 GCF_000327345.1 Myotis davidii
TATCAGATAGTGAAGGCAATAAACAGTTTCCAAATGAAGACATAAGGAAGTGTAGAACAAGATAGTGAGCCTGCTGAGAGATTTCAGGCCTGAGACGGCTGCTACTGCTTTGGGTATAAGTGACAAGTGACACGATCTTCTTGTACTGAGAGGATGAGATTCGGGTCAATATCTTCCTCCATTGTTGCTGCAGAGAATTGGAAAAGGCACCTGAATCCTCCATGATGGTTATCCCAAGTCCTTCTATATCTACATGCAGCTCCTGGCTATCAAACCTTCACATGACAGCTTTATTGATTTCAAATTCCAAATCCTCTTAGTACTAAATTTCTTGATCAATTTTTCTATGTGCCATTAACTGTTTTTATAGCATCCCAGGGCTAGAAAGCAATTGATCTACTCCAAGTTCAACTAAAATTTCAATTTAACAAGGCTTTATAACCTTTCCAATTTTACTTGATTAGATGACATTTAAAAAAAGCAAAACATCTTTAATTTTTCTCAAAAGACCTAACCAAGCAACACATTGCCCCATCCTTGGGATTGTGATGGAAGAGAATACAAACTAGTGCATTTTGTAAGGTAGGTAATGTTTCTACTCTATTGTTTGCAAAAGTATAATCGGTTCAACTTTACTTTGGCGGCACGTCTACTTTATCATTCTTATTTCCCAACATACAGGACAGCCTCTCATTTGTAATCGCTTTAAAGTTCAGTTACAGGCTTCATAAATTCAGGGAGAGCTATTTTAGCAAATAATGCAGCACACGCTTCTTCATGAAGAGATAAAAAAAAGATGAATACCAGATTCTGTATTTATTAGTACTTAACAACATATTGATTATGTACTTAGGCGGGGAACAAGCAAAGCTCATTTGAACTCCATAGTATTGCCATATGATACTTCGTTGCTTGGAATTATTCCTTTTAATACTTAAGATCTCTTTA
>NW_006371454.1:0-949 GCF_000327345.1 Myotis davidii
AGAAGAGGTTTGCAACACACATGAGCCACAGCCTCTGAGGTCATTGATGCAGGGACAACCGAAGCCTGATGAGACAGACTCTTTATGGAAGTTCAAAGCTACATCCTCCCAGGATTGCTTTTCATAGTGACTGACACCTGAAGCATGGGGATCAACACTGGAACTTTGCAGAGATGAGAAAGAAAGGCAGAGGGGAAGCAAAAATGACAAACTGAATTAGTGGGCTGTGCCCTTACTCAGCTTCTTAGAGACACAATATTCTTATAATACAGGATTAAAAATCTTCAGCTCTGAAGAGAGGATATTTATACAATCGTTATGGGGAAATAAATGATTCAATGCAAATAAACATCAGAACACTTGCTGCACAAGTAGTTTCATCAGCATTTTAAGAGTCATCTTGCGCTAAATATTGGGAGCCTTGACAAACAAATACATTATATTGTGTTTATTTTGCCTGTTATTTCTGCAGCTTATATAACAATTTGTGTTCTTAACACATATTCCACTTAACACTTAGTGTGCCAAACGAGTCACAGAGTCATTTCTGAGTTCAACAGAGAAGTGAATGACAACCTTATCCATCCCTGGAAGGAGTCGCAGGACAAGATATTTGTGAATAGAGAGACATAATCGCTACTGAAAATTGTATCACAATTTCAATTTGGAATGAAAAGCTGGCAACAAAAATAAAAACAACACAAACAAACATGAATTATTCATTGTTAAAATCACTTTTCCAATTTATAATTTTTAAAAAGAAAATTGTATAAACTATACATGGTCATGTAATCAGCATGAAAGTGCCAATTTCATGACATTTACTCCACTAATAGGGTTTATATTTAAGATATTTCCAAAACATTTTCACAGTTATATAATTTAAAGTGTTGTTACAAATTTTTTAGAAACCAACCGAAATTGAACATTATTTCACATTTGTTAGCTT
>NW_006371455.1:0-949 GCF_000327345.1 Myotis davidii
TTTCCCTAATTGGTGAGAAACATGTTAAGTCAATAACAAATTTCATTCTCCCAGGTGTGTTTAGTGTTCTAAAAGAGTGAGAAGATTGATTGCTGAATTACATTTAAAAACTTCTCCAGCCATAAGAAAGAAGTAGTTTAGATGCTGGAACAACATGGTGCCTAACTTTGTGAAAAATTTTTTTCCTCTGCTTTGAATTTACTGTGTGATGTGCAGAGTTTGGAGGAGTTGAGGATCCTAATGGCTTTGTTCCGTTGCCCACATCAGAATCACTGGTTTCAAGCCTGTTGACCTGGACATTTGGTCAAAGTCCAGTTAGGAACTTCAAGGTCTTGACCCTTTGGATTGCTTCCAGTTAGTTAATTTGGACACTACGCTGATGCTGACTCAGAACTGAGCAGATATGTGGTCATTTAAGTAGAATGAGACTCTGGAAAATATAAATTGAATCCTTGAAAGCAAACACAAATATTGATGGATACGTTATATGACCAGGCCAGTAAAAGGCTGCAATGCCACGCTCTTAATCACTGGTCTTACAGATCAGAAAGTGTCTCTTTTCATGTTTTGAACTTTGCATGTGGATTCAGGAGAATGGAACAGACCAAAATGTTTGAATGGCAAATAAATTACTGCACAGGAAAATTTTAAAATATTGGCTTCTTAGGTAAAAATGGAACCACTGTCCGTCTCATGTACAGTCTAACTTCTGTTTTAAAACATTTCCCATCTCTAACAATATGGTTCTCAACCAAGTTGTTTATGGAAAAAATTTCTTGGTTTTGGAACACAAATTTGGTTCTCCATCTGACAAACTTTCATGTTGATACCTGAGTGATCAGGCACAAGTCTCTCAGGCGACAGAGGAGAGAATGCAAGAGTGTGAGCCCCTTTCCTGCTCAACCTCATATTGTTCACATCTCAGGAAATTGTGCTGTGAATATTTTCA
>NW_006371456.1:0-949 GCF_000327345.1 Myotis davidii
CAGCCAACAGATATATGAAAAGATGTTCAACCTTACTGGCAATCAGGGAAATGTAGATGGTCTTTAAAGTGCCAAATAATTTTGTTGATATTTAGTTGTGAATGCATTTTAAACTCCATCTATAAAGCACTTTAAAAATGTTTTTAAATTTGAATATAATTCATACAGGAAAATGTACAGATCTTAAGTGTACTGTTCAAAGTATTTTAATGTATATATGTTTATGTCACCAACATCACACTTGAGCTATAGAGTGTTACAAGGTATTTCTTTTAATTTAGGCAAATGTTATAGTGACTGCCTCATCTGGGGCACATGGAGGTGATCCATATACCCTACAATATAGAGGGTGTGGAAAAGAGGGAAAACACATCTATTTCACACCTGACTTTCTACTGAATGATGACTTAACAGCTGGCTATGGATCACGAGGTAAGAAATAGACATTTGCCATTACTTTTTACAACATTCTGGGCTTAGTGCTGAAAAGGACTCAGAGAACCTGAAATTTGCCAAAGACTTACCATATGGTTGGGAGATAGGCCACACACCCATGAAAAAATGAGGAACAAAGTGGGCCAGAAAGAATTAAGCACCAGGTTAATGGTCCAGACAGTTAGTACTGTAAGAATTTAGTGAAAGGAGAAAACACTTTGAGCTAAGGATGGTCAGAAATGGCCTCATTGAGCAGAGGATCTTCAAGGTTGAATATCATTTTGATAAAAGGAAAAGGGGGAGAGAACAGTGGAAATAGTATGGATAAATTTGTTCTAGCAGAAGAATCCAGGGCATATTTAGACATGTGAGCAGTAGATCCTATGAATGGGGCAGAGTGACTGTGGGCAGTGAAGTAGTAGGTGAAAATGCTGAAATACACATGGAGGTTAGTGATGGAGAGCTTCAAATGCCCAAATTAGTAATTCACCACTGAAAGCTTATAAACGCAGGG
>NW_006371457.1:0-949 GCF_000327345.1 Myotis davidii
TGTGTGTGTGTGTTTAGTTCAATAACAATTTGTAGGTATACAGACCTTGTCCATTGGGATAGCTGTCTATTTCTGATGTCGGCAGCTTTTCATCCACAAGAAGTCTTTGCTTGCTGAAGGCAGAGGTGAATGTCAGAGATAAGGGCAGATGTCCATTCACAGTGGGAACCTGATAAGATTCTTCCAACAGTGTTGGAGAGAGTCTTTATGTCTTTTCCAGTTGACAAAATCTCCTGGTTTTAAGTTGATGTCTTTGAAATCTTCCTCTCCCATGAACACACTGTGAAATGAATCAGCTAATTTATCAGTCTATTTAAGCTGGTTAATAAGTCCTTGATAATAATACAGAATATCTCCTTTTAGTAAGGTTGGTTCATGTGCATATCCAGATGCGTAGGATGACCAGTGATTATTTAATGTGGAAAAAGCAATGTGTTTATTAAAATAAGTAGATTTCAGGTTCTCCATAGGGAGAACCTTGGACCAAAGAAGATTGAAAGCTTCTGAGAATTTACCTAGTTGGGTTTTAATTTGCCCATTTCACTTGGCAAATAGTGCAATCCATTTGTACCTTTCATCAATCCACAGAGGACTGGGGTGATAGGCACAATTAAAATGCTATAAAATAGATCAAACATTACAAATGGATTGCATTATTTGCCCAGTGAAATGAGTCCCTAAGTCAACATAACTCAGAGAGAATCCCCTAATTGGAAATTAATATTTTCCAATAATAATTTACCTGCCATTAAGGCAGTTGCTCTCCTACAAGGGAATGCTGCAACCCATACAATTCATAACTAACACATACTTGTATTTTTGAGATGGTGATACCTCAAATGGATGTAAAGGAAGTGTGAAATGTCTTTGGGACCTGTGGAGTGATTTTCCAGGGTAATATTTTGGACAGATAGAACATCTGCTATACACTTTACGAGCTACAGCAGGA
>NW_006371458.1:0-949 GCF_000327345.1 Myotis davidii
AAAAAAAAATGTACAATTATTCTCTGCAAAAGGTAATGAATGGCCAAGTGTTTTACCTCTTATGAAGCCAGGTAATTACAACCTTTCTGAGCATCCCTCTGTAGTGGAGAGCAGGGCGTTTCCCTAGCCAGCTCTGGTTGAGAGCCAGGTGTGTGTCCAGAAAGCAACATGAGCTTTGGAGGCTGACAACTCAGCTAGCCCTCGAGGCTCACCGCCGAGAAGTGGAGGAACCCTGGGCACCCTGGTAGCTTTTGTGGGCTCCTACTTCTACCAGGAAACTGTAAGTTGGATTGCCTCATTTTCTCTGTTTCTATTGCACATGTCTGCACTGGATTAGTAAGGATGAATTTGAAGACACACACACACACAAAAAAAGACTGGACAACTCAAAAAGTCATAAGAAGAACTGCAAATATCTTTCCCCTTGTGGAGAGTTAAAGCTCATATTGCCATCTAGATATTTCCACTCTTATTCCTTTGTCTCCTATATACCAACAATTACATCTATATCTCCACCTCTACCTATGTCCACATCCATATCACTATCTTTCTTTCCATCAAAAATTAGGTGTGGAGACCTGGCTTTAGTTTATTTGTCTTATTGTTTTATTTCTAGAGTGTTTATACAGCCCATAATTCTTGTCCATGTCTTGTAATTCATGCTGCTCTTTGCCATATAAACCTTGTTTATTCCTATTTCATCCTCTAAAGCTAGAACAAGTATAACCTCCTTCATGAATGATGGCCTTGATCTTTATTCATCAGGCTATTCTCTGAACACCTGAATCATGTATTATTATGGTAGCAATGATCCCTAAATCTAGATGAACTAACATTAGATGAGGAACATTAAAATCATGCCATCTAGATCATTTAGGGCATGTGGTCTTTATACTTAAAAACTGTGATGCCAAATTTTCAATTAAATAGAGTGCCATATTTTTTTTTT
>NW_006371459.1:0-949 GCF_000327345.1 Myotis davidii
AAAAAAATGAGTAATACTACTCAGTAGTACATTTTATATGTACATGTTTTTAAATTTAAAGAAACATTTGGGCCTCCCTCATTTTACATCATCCATTTCATAGAATATGGCCTCTAAGCTTTGTTTTGAAAGTTTATTGGTACTTGATAGAGAGACAGAGGAGGAACTGCATTGGCATAAAGATGTCAGATATCATGGAGTTATGGGACCTCCAAGTCATTCACTGTGAACAGCCTGTATTTGAAGGAGGCGCAGCAGAAGATGAGGCGGTGATATGGCCGGGTAGTGACGGACTTCGAGTCACATTCCTCAGCTAAGGCTTTACTTTCTTGTTAGAGGGAGACAACGCAGGGTTTTGCACATGCTAGAAAGACTGTACTTGCTGCGATCAGTATGCATTGGAAGGGGGTAAGACCGGAGAACTTTGGGTCAGTGAGGACAGTATTAACAAGCCTGTTAAGGCGAGGACCTGATTTTGTCAGCGGTGACCATGGGAATGGACTGCAGAAGTTGGATTTGAGAGATATTAAAGAGAAAGAATCAAAAGAACTTAATGATCAGGTACCAGGTGAGGACGAGATCAAGGTCATTCCCTATTTTTGTCTTGGTTAGTTAGCTAGACTGTGGTGCAAATGTCTAAAACAGGGAACACAGGCTTAGAGAAATAGCTGGTGATTTAGGTTTTATATGTTGAGTTTGACATGCTAGTGATTCAGTTTGGCAATGGGATACTTGAATCTGGGCTTAAGCAGGACTAAAGTGGCAGACTTTGGAATCTGATGTATCTAGGCAGAAATTAAAATTACTGGAACTCAGAAAAACTCGATTGAGCATAAAAAATGAAAAAAGCGGGTAAACAAGGAGAATTCATAAAGGAGATGAGAAATTATGGCTAGATAGACAAGAGGAAACCCAGGAGGGAATGGCATCATAGTAGACTGTGTTAAAA
>NW_006371460.1:0-949 GCF_000327345.1 Myotis davidii
TTTCCCTTTGGTAACCACCATACTGTTGTCTGTACCATTTTATTTTTGTTCCATTTCTTATAAATGACTTATTTTAAAATTTATTTCTCTGTATTTCTCATTATTTTTTAAAACACAATCTAAGTGTCTGTCATTTAGTAAGCAGATACAGATTTTATCCCATCTTTGCATGTGTGGGTGGATATACTTGTATGTTTAGACTAACTACTTTCACATTATGTTGTATGTATATTTTTTACTGTGCTTCCTTTGCTTAAATTTTCCTTTTTGCCTACCATGGCCTTCCATCAGATAGGTTTAGTGTTATTTCCTTTTGGTTTGGAAATTATAGTGATATATCTAGGGTTTTCTTTTTCTGCAGTAAATTTTTCTTTTGATTTTTGCAATTAATCATCATGAATGTATTTCACTTTCTTCAAATAATCTTAACACGAGTTTACTTCTCCCACATTATTTCCCATATGGAGATTACTTACGATTTTTCTTCCACCTTGCTAGTTGGAAAAGTGCATGTTGGGTCAGGGATTGCCCCTGGTGGTAGGAATTGGGAATGCAATGACTGCAAGTTGGCATGTGAGAAATTTGATTATAGATGTTTTATAATCGTGTTGGTGATGGTGATTTCACGGATGTATACAAAATTCTGCATACCATATACCTAAAATGTGAAATTATACCTCAATAAAGTTGATATTAAATGTGTGGTGGGGAATGTCTGCAAGAACAAAGCTGTAGGATATAGAAAGGCCCATTACCAGTTGCATCTCAGGAAATTCTAATGGCGCATACTTTCCAGCAATACTTTGTAGCTTGGAATTTGAAATTGGCAAAATAGATGTAGCAGAAAGATGAAATGTGGAGGAAATTCCGGGTGCTACTTAGGATATGCCAGTGACTAACTGAGCCATCTGCTGGATAGGGAGGCAAGTGCAGCTAAAAGGTTAATAGT
>NW_006371461.1:0-949 GCF_000327345.1 Myotis davidii
TTTTTTTTTCCTTTTTAAGAATGAAATTGCTAAGAGATACCTCCATTTTCCTATAGTATTTAGGTATTCATAGGTGAATACCTAAATATTTTGGGTAGGGCCATGCATATCTATGTTCCTTATCAAGAACTCTAAAAGTATGCATATCATAGTCTAACTTCTTTGTAATTCCAAAGCTCAAGCTGCATTCAGTGTTACTGCTATCATTCTATACCTGTGTAGAAGACTGATGAAGAATGGAACTGAAGAACTACAGACTAGATCTTTGGAAAATACAGGTAAATGGTTTCTTGTTCCAAATGTCTCTCTACACCCCCACCACCATCCCAGTTGTCCTCTCCTTTGAATACAAGCTCTTCCCCAAAATCATTTTTTAAGAAATATAAATAAAGCAGAATCTTTATCACACAAGCATTGCATGTATACCTACCACATGGATACTATTGCATTTACCTCTATGAATACACATAGAAACTGTCAAACTCATGGGTAAATGCACTGAGATATAAAAGGCATAACTTTATTACCATCATCAAATGTGCAAAACATTTTGATGTGTGCACATTAGCATGGATCTTTCTCTTCAAACATGTAAGAAACACAATACTGGTTTTTGCCATATTTACAGATGCAACTAAGATCAACTGCCTGAATGGAAGTCACAGTTGCTAATTTGCCATGTTATCACCATTTATAATTTATCTAGATACAACTACTAATTAGCTGCTATTGGTAAACTTAGATCTGTGCACAAGTCAATGTCTTGCTGATCTGGCTATTCCTATTTGCTTATTTCTGTGATTACAAACATATAAAGAAAAAACATGGTTAGGATAGTTTCTGTTCCAAGAAGCTAGTTAGAAAAGTCAATTTAACACCAAATGCAGTCATTATATTTGAGAAGTGGCATATTTGGATAAACAAAAACGTTTCACACACACACACACAC
>NW_006371462.1:0-949 GCF_000327345.1 Myotis davidii
AAAAAAAATCCAGTTTTGTGCATATTTAGAAGTAAAAATTTTTTGAATGTTTTCAAGTGCAATTTATAAAATATTTAGTTTGTTGCCCTAACATGGATTCTAATTTGACTAAGAGTATAAATATTAATCCAGAGAATTAATATAATCACTTTGAATATTTTAATCAGAAATGCCACCTGAAGTGGTAATATTTTTCATCTTAATATTAGATAAATTAAAAACTTTGTATATGACTTAAACTATAATTATGAGAAATAATTATTTCCTACAACTTTAATTGTATACCTTTAATTATAACTAGAGGCCCAGTGCATGAATTGTGCACGAGTAGGGTGTGGCCGGCAGCCCCAATTGGGGCCAGGCCAACCGGGGCAGGGGGCCGTGGGAGGCGTGCCAGCCACAGTGTACAGCATAGCAACCAGTCATTCTAGTCACTTGGCTTTTATGTATATAGATATTGTGTTTGGTTGCTTAGAAAAGTAATTATCTGTCTTCATTTATTTAGCAAATATACTCAATTGTCATATTAGTAAAATTAGGTTCATATTGGTCTGACATACTAAACTTCTGGTTAGCAATCCATAGTAAGCTATGTTAAAAAAAACCCAAGATAACATTTAGAAATACTTCAGTACCCTTTTTAGTGATGGAATATAGTGGTGGCCTACTATTTTTATTGTAGTTTTACTATCTAAAATGTGTTTAGGCACTTGGATCAATAAACTATCTTCTAAAGGGTATAACACTGTTTCCAGGTCTTTGTACTTGAAACATGCTCTAACCCTGTCCACATCTATACATTTGTTGGTCATTATTTATAGTTTTCAACCTAGTTTACTATATTTCAGAGATTTTACAACAGTTTTTAGAACAGAATCAAAAGAATATTTTTGTCAGAAAAATTCTTTCATCCTCAGAAAATTATAAATATGGTCAAATGTTAAAAAAA
>NW_006371463.1:0-949 GCF_000327345.1 Myotis davidii
TTTTTTTTTGTGTGTTTTTTAAAAAAATCTGTGTAACAAAACAGCTTGTTTAAGCATGTCGGTATGTTTGTATATGGACTAGCAGTTTTGAAGTTATGAAGACATATTTCATGGTTTCCGAGCTGAATGGTTTCTTAGCATTATGTAGCAAATAACCCATGTTATATTGAGACAATTATTTTTAGAAAATGTACATATCTCATGATTTTGGAAGTATACATATTTATAAGTAATAGAAAATTTACTCACTTTTGAGTGTTACGTTCCCCAGTCATTAGATTAGTGACAGGCATATTTTTCTCTAACTTCTGAATTTTCCATTCACATTTTGTGATGGTGAGATAGTTCTATTTAGTTTTACCTCAGGTCTTCAGTCTTTTATTTTCTTCCTCTGTTTTTGAGAGAAGCCATCAGCCTCAGGACTTATTTTATTTTCTCCTTTCAGGTTAAAGTGTCTCCAAGATTCGACCTTTGCCCATGTAGCCTTTAAAAATTCTGTGTGCTGAAAAACATCAGTAAAACGTGGGGTCCGTTATATTTAACATTGTCTCCCAATGCTTTCAGAAACAAAGCAGCATGATAACCAACTTTTTCAAGACTGAATCTCTGTTCCTGGTCCTGTGTGAGGATAGCACATGAGGCTGACAGACTGGCAGTCTGTCCAGTTGTGTTTGCCTGGTCTCTGTGCAGTGATGATAATCATGATGATTGTAGTGATAACCTGTTATAAAAAGGCCATTCTGTTTGAAGGCATTAGGTCCATACATACATTATTACACATATTTCCCTGATCACCAATATAAAAGAACTCTAATTTCCATTAATTCCCTACCTACTGTCCTTGCCTGATATTTCTCCATTATACTTATCACTATGTAACTTTCCAAAGTGTACATATAAACGGCCAAGAGACATTTGAAAAAATGCTCAGTCACTGATCATCAGAGAA
>NW_006371464.1:0-949 GCF_000327345.1 Myotis davidii
CGCTCCGTGAAATGCTCTCAGAACCCCGACTGGCCCGGGAGCAGAGAAACCCTCGGCCCAGTGGGTGCGGGGCGCCCTCTGCTGGCCACGTTCATCGTCCGCAGTCTGATGCGGGACCTGCCTCTCAGTCAGATAATTGGATGTTTGTGGCAGGGAGCGAGGGGCGGTGTGGGGAGAGGGTCTCCTTTCTGCGCACGTGGGCAGGGGGAGGCAGTCGCAAGGAGATAGCCGGTCCCCGGCGGATGAGAAAGAAGCCACAGAGCACAGGCGTCTACGTTTTTCATTTCAATGTTGTATCCCCATCACTAGGGGTCTGCCCGCCCCCCTCTGCCGCTCCCCCCCATCTCTCCCACAGGCCGCCTTATTGGCATCTCTACCTGGGATTCACAGTAACCCCGATAAGCACAACAGTGTTAAAATTACTTCAATGGATATAACTGCCACTTCCATTTATTTATTAGATATTATTTAAATGGATGTACCTACTACACATCATGAATATTTTACTGGATATTGGGTATTATTTACTAGATACTGAATTCACAGTAGCCCACAATAATCACAGTATTCAATATTCAGTGACTAGAACGACTCCTACTCACTTACTGGGCACAGGATAGGACGTTACCTAGTTCAATCCTCTCTTCTAATATCAAGCCTATTTTTCTGACGAGAAAACTGAGGTTCCCAAAGGTGAACTCCCATGTCTCAGGCCACACGGTTCCGCAGGCGCAGACCCTGGTGAACCCTGGGCCGGACTCAGATGCCAGTGCTCTCTCTCCTTTGCTTTCCTGGTCCCTCAGCTGAGCCAGAGCACAGGCCCCCCTAACACATGGGGCCCCTCGCAGACCCTGGAGCAGAGGGAACGTTCTAACCGGGCTGGCGGGCGCGGACAGAGAGCAGGGGGAGCCGCTTACCTTCTGCCATCCCTGGAGCTGCTGGGCAGGTA
>NW_006371465.1:0-949 GCF_000327345.1 Myotis davidii
CATCGGGCCTCTAGTACTTTCAATAATAAAGATAAATTTAAAAGTACATTATGGAAATAGTCATATGTATCTCTTCATTTTGATTAAAATTTAGAAGTGGTTGATCCACAAAAATCCAGAGAAAGAGATGGTCAGGAGACCTCACAACAAATGGTATGTATTGAGTAATGGTTCAATGTTCAATATTTTGTAACTGTGAAACACAATTATCTTTGTTAAACTTGACTAATCTGGTCTATTTTCTTGGCCAAATTTTTAACCTCTTGAGGTGTCAGTTTCTTCATCTGTGAAAAGGCAAAGAGCACCTGCTTTAAGGTGCTGAGGATCTTTACATGTGTTCATATCAATGCTTTTTAACTGAACTAAATGGTGATAAAGTCATAACCGTTTATTCTATTTCTCTGGAATGTCATCTGAATAACTCCCATAAGCTTTCATGGTCAACCTCTTCCTTAATACTCTCTTGCAGTCATTGTTAACACTAAAAAGAGTCAGTCCTGCTGCTTAGGTGACATAGTAGCTCCTTGACAATCTTTCCTTTTTCTTTTTGATTATTTTTTTTAACTTGTAGCACATAATGGCTATGTATCTACAGAAAAGCACTGCCTGATAACCGGAAATCTATGAGATGCTCAACAAGATATCCCTTAACATGAATAGTATCATCTAAAGAGGTTTAATCCTGTAGAAATGTCTATGGATTAAAATTTATCTTTGACACATTTAATTAAGCAAATGGTATAGTATGAATTTTTAATTACTATCCATTTCAAATGAGAGATTTTCCTAATTCCAGCCTGATTTTGAAGTGCCACAAATTAAATGAAAATGTTGAAATCTTTGACTTTCCTTCGAGTTTATGACCAATATCCAAAAAAATGTACCCAATTAAAAATAATTTAAAAATAAGATGAAAAGCTGTGAAAAAGAAGTGATGATATAAAAAAAA
>NW_006371466.1:0-949 GCF_000327345.1 Myotis davidii
CTATCCACTGAGCCAAACCAGCTAGGGCTGACAGTTAGGTTTTAAAGTATAAATAGAAGCTCTCCAACAATACAAAGAAGGGAGAGCCATTCCAGGTAGAGAAAACATCCCGAACTGAAACAGAATGGTGTGTTAAGACAACTTTGAACAGTATTGCTGGATATAAAGTGGGATGCTTGGGGAGGGGATTATAGGAGGTAAGACTCTTATAGAACTTTGCTTCTTAAAGTTAGGCATGGCTTGGAGCTCACTGTCTTTGGTATTCCATTTGTCCTTGACAATCAGTTGGGAGTTTTAGGTAGTCAGTCCAAATGCAAGGTTAATTAAATAGACATTTTTTTTCTACCTGCTCTGAACGCCTTGGGAGAAGAACCAAATGAAAGAACATTGAAGTTGGAGGATTAGTGGATTTAATGGAAGAAGCTTTGTATTTAAAAGAGAATTAACAGGAAGGTTTTAGAAATGCAATGAAAGTAACTTATTGAAAACGTGGTATATGATCTCCTAGTACGATGACCTGGCTTAAGTGTCTCCAGCAGGTGTTTTGAAGCAGTTATCCAAAAGAGAAAGGCATGCAGTACAATTAGTTTTGTCAATAAGCTTGTTACTGTCACCTGATTTCCAGAAGATCAGTTGGCTTTAAGCCAACTGCTGGAGCCCTGTGTGCAGGATGATTCTGTTGGGCCAATTCACCAGAACCTTGGGCTGCACTATAAAGAAGTGCTTTATACCTAAGAACTTCGTTTATCTTCTGTCCTATCGTGACCTCACCCACAATATTGGTGGTCCCCAATAGTGGGTAGTGAAGTGATTTATATGCCTGAGTTACAATAAAGAGTTAACCACTCTTAGAATCTTCCATGTTTAACTTCCTCCAGAATGCTGCAGATTTATAAGTGTGTTTTTAATATTTCACAGGCTTTCTTGATCATGGATGGTGAAGATATAC
>NW_006371467.1:0-949 GCF_000327345.1 Myotis davidii
AAAAAAATTGATATGTACAAAATTGTTTATAGTAGTATTATTTATTTAACCCCAAACTGGAAATTTCTCCAATTGCTCATCAATAGTATTATCAATAATAAGTTGAAGTATATTCATGTAATATAATACTATACAGCAATGAGAATGAATACACAATATATATATGCAACAACATAAATGAATTTCAGAAGCATAGTGTTAAATGAAAAGAAGCAGATGCAAAATAGTGCATACTCTTCCATTTGTGTAAATGGAAACATTTAAAGCTAATGTATGGAATTGAAGTCATGATAGTCCTTGAGTATGTTAGGAGTGACTGGAAGTGGACACGGTGGATTCTAGGGTGTGATTATGTTCTGTTTCTTGATCTTGGTGCTGATAAATGAATGAGTTCACTTTGTATAACTTCATTGAGCTGGACATTTTTGATCTTTGCCTTTTTCTATATGTATTTTATACTCAAATAAACATGTGTTTTAAAGAAGAATATCCTTACAATCTGTAATGTTCTCACTCAGATTTTTATTTTAAGCGAAGCTCTTGGTGTTGCTTCTTAGGATCAGTAAAAATGTTAAATTCTCTGGCGGTGAACCATGTTTGAAGATGACTCCTGAATTGAAATGCCCTTCAGACCAGAGTGTCTTCCGTTTTCTTTGAATTCATCACAATACCTTGTAGAAGCCATCCACATAATGCCACAGAGTGTTTTCAAAAGAACAAGAGCTTTAACACAGTCTAACATGAATTGTAGTCCTAGTTTTGATTTATGTGAGTTAATTAACCATTCTGAGGTTCAGTTTTCTGATCTATAAAACAGAGCTATTAGGATCAGTTGCTGTTGTTATGGGGCCTAAATGAGGTAATGCTTGCAAAGTATAAGGTGTACTTACTAAGCATTTTTCTCCTCTAGATGTTGTGGACCAAACAAAATTGACAAACATCTTTTTTT
>NW_006371468.1:0-950 GCF_000327345.1 Myotis davidii
GTTGAACTACAGATTGATGTAAATAAAACTGAATGAAGACATTTACTACTTTATTAACATAGACTGTGAATGTACTTAATGGGGGTTTTTTTTGCAGTATGAGACCATAACAACCTTGAAAGCTGCTTTCATTTTATGTGCAAAGAAGTCCTATGAATCTATATTTTAAATTTACTGAATCAGTGAAATTACTTCGTCAGTTAATTTGCAAATGCAAGCTGTATTCTGCAATTTTATTTTATGTATTGACACTAATCGGCAAAAGTGTACAATGTGATTAGAATGCATTTTGAAGATGCTTTCTGTACAGATAAAAATACAGGGACTAAAATAATGCTGTGCAGTGTATAGCAGAGCCATTTTTCGGCTTTGGTGTACTCAACTTTTTCAGTATTTAAAAAGTGTTTTGAATAACATAAAAGTCTCCTTATTGTATAAATAATAAAATGTCACCTTATTGTAAAGCGTCTTTTGTTTAATGTCAAAGCAGATTTTTCTTAGTCAACCAAAGTTATAGTATGAAAAAAGCATGTTTGTTTTAAACCAAAAACACAAACATTGTAATTAACATTTGAAAATGTAACTTTTATTATGAACATGTACTATTTATCTTTAATAGCAATTGACTTTTTCATATAAGCATGCCTCGATCATACAAAAGCTATCTACCTATTTACCTACCTACCTATCTATCCACCCATCTATCTATGTAAGTTAATATGCATTCTATTGATTGGCTACTTAATAGAATCAAATGGTAAGTTTTATAATAACTCATCAGCCTAGTCTACTTCTGATATTTCTGATGTAAATAAAAACGTTTATATTTGATATTTATTAAATGAAGTTCACCTATAATAACTTCCCTTTTAGAAAATTACTGCCTGATTACAAGTTTAATCTTATGAAGATTACAAGCAAATTTTAAAATTAAGTCCCTGGAAAAAAAA
>NW_006371469.1:0-949 GCF_000327345.1 Myotis davidii
AAGAAGAAGAAGAAAAAAGGGTGATTTATCTCTGTGTACTACCCAGAGCTATGGGGATGGCTATGAAATTCTTAGGGTTCAGTGAGGAAAAAGAGAGAAGGAAACAGCACATCCTAAGGATAAGAGGAGAAAGCAATGCAGAGAAAGGACTGGCAGGGAAAAAGTAGGATAGGAAATTCTTGGGCAAAGAGAGAATGAAAGACAGGAGGAAAGTGAGAAGGAGGGATGAAGAAAGACAGAGCAAAGGAAAGAATGATTCCCATCAGATAAGAGTCAGGATAAGCCTGAAGATCTTGCCTTGGGAGACAGGGTGAGCTGTGACTTAAAAATCTTCAGGGATCTGTTTTCGTAGATGTCCTGGAGACAGAATTCCAATGCCTGGAACACACCAATATGTGTTCTTTTTGTTGTGCAGGGTCCTAGACCTGAAAGGAGCGAAAGTAATAGGTTTCAGCAACAGGCTTGTTATAGGAACACAACCCATGGGGCTGGGTGTGGAGAGGATAGATTCTCAGGTTGGGGAAAATCTGTGTCTGAAGTGGGACAAAACTTCAATGTATCTGAAATCTTACATTTTAAAACACATTATACTATTACTAGAGGTCCAGCTCGCTTCGGCTTGCCTCAGCTGGCCACCCCGCCCGTTGCCTCTCGTAGCTCTTGCCCTGCCCTCCACTGCTCATAGCTCTCTGCCACTAGTAGCTTGCTGCCCAGCACCACCCACCTTGAGAGCCTCTGCTTGTTCGGTTGTGATGGCGTTTTGGCATGACAGCCACCGGCCTTTTATATAGAGATTTGCTATCGGACAATGTATGTAAAAAATCACTGTAAAAACAATCCAGATAGAAGTGTCAACCTAACACTACCATGAATGCACTCATGTGTGACCACTCCCAGCTCCCACCTTCAAAACTTGTTAGCCACTCCTGTGTGTGTGTGTGTGTGTGTG
>NW_006371470.1:0-949 GCF_000327345.1 Myotis davidii
TAAAAACTCAATAAAATATATTAAAAAAACAACTAAAATCATATTAATTTATTTTTGCTTTCTCACAAAAACATGCTTAATACTGCAGAATCAACTATGAAACACTTTCTCTTATTTTAAAGGGTAGATATTACTGGATCCTTATTTTGTATTTAACGAAGAAGCCTCCATTCAATACATTCCCATATTTCAACTCTCCTCTACGTCTGCATGACCCAGACCGAGCTGGTCCCAGGAAACACTACCCGTGTGAATGAGCCAAGGGCCTCTGTGTATGTTACAAACCCGAGTCATGTTTATTCACTCCAGTGCTCTGAGAGGTGGCTCTATGCACCTGCAGGAGAGAGGCTGACAAGCTGTCGTTAATAAGTAAGTTTTCACAGCTTGCTGAACAGGTTCCCCGACTATGCCATCCCACGAAGAATAAGCTAAGGCTTACTCCTAAGGAGTTAAAATTTATGTACTTAGAACAGAGCCTCACTGTTCATATAATTAATGATAATAATTATCATAATATAAATAATGGCTTCATGATCTTGATTTTTCACTTGTTCCAAAATCTGCACCTCTTTGCAAAAATGATCTAATATTCAGGGACTTGTACATGCACCAGACCGTGAGGACTGAGCAAACCGTCAGAAATAACTACTAGTATAGTCATCTCTGTCAGGATGGGAACGAATCTGGCTGGCAATAAGGAGGGACTCACATTATATAAGCACCCAAGGCAGCTGTTAAACAAGCCTTATCTATGATGCCTGGCAGAGTTTCCACACATTCTCCCATGGACTTGTCACATCGGACCTGTGAGGAAAGGATGGCTGTTTCTACTGCAAAGACGAAGAAACTAAAGCTTAGAGAAAAAGTAGGGCCTCTGAGCCAATCAGGTTAAGTCAGCCAAGGCTCAGAGAGCAAGGCATTCCTCCAATTACAGGGAAGAATTTTCAGC
>NW_006371471.1:0-950 GCF_000327345.1 Myotis davidii
GCTGTTCTAATGCCAGGATCCAGCTCTGGAAGCCTGAGAACACTTCTCCAATGTCCCTTCCAGGCTGCTCCCAGACCCTCACACAGGGGAGGCAAAACACTACTTCTCACATACCTGCTTTAGTCTGCTCCAAGCCACCCCTAACCTTGAGTGGGGCTACTGTTAACCCATGTGGTGCCTTTGTGAGAATTTAGGAAAAAGGTGCCCCCTCTGGATGGCTGAATTAGAAAAAGGCACCTCATCTGTATGATTGCTATCCCCTCAGGCACGAGATGACTGTGCTAAGAAAAAGTTACCTCTTTTCCAGGAGGTAGAGGTCTCCAGAGCACACTGCTTTAGAGAGCCAACCAATGGTTGATATTCAACCCTTCCTGCTTTCTTGGCACTTTGTGTGGTGATCTTGCTTTTGGACCTACTGTCTGTCTGGAGTTCCCCTGGAGATTAGAATGAAGTGTAGTTGTAGAGTCCTCTAGTAGTGCTTATTAACACTTGCATTGCCTTCTCTCTAGTCTCACGGGAGTTTTTCTCTGCTTTGTTCACAGGCAGGATCTCTACCAATGCTGTCCATCTCATCTCCTCCCAACTCAATCAAACAGCATATTTTGGCTTATTTATCTTCACCTTTTTCTGTATCCTGATTTCTTTCTCATTTATAATTATTCTGGCTAGCTGTTCACCAAAACTCTTTCATTTTCCTCCTGGGCTCACATATAGACCCCATTTTCCAGCCTCTCTTATAGTCAGATGCGTTTTATGACTAAAATTTGCAATTGGGCAGGTGGTCAAAAACAAACAATGTATGAATCTAGCCTTCAAAATATTCTGTGCAATTCTCCATGTTCTTCATCATAATTCAAGTGTAGAAGATCCAGTAGAGATCTGTGGACCATGGGGGTTGTAAGGTCATTAGATCAAAGGAAACTGGGTCCCTGAAGAACTACAGAGCTGAC
>NW_006371472.1:0-950 GCF_000327345.1 Myotis davidii
CAATATTCAATTAAGTACTTTAGAAAATTGCACTCAATTTAGATGAAATATTTAGAGACTTTCTTTTAGATTTCTTACTTAATGGCAAAAGACATACCTTTAGGGAAAACAATCGTCTTCCTGCTCTAATCAGGAATAGTAGAAGTAGTACATAGAAAACAACATGATGACAAGCTAAAATGCATTCTTTGGTCAGAATACACCATTGAAATTGGCTATATATATATGAAGTTTAGCAGGAAAAACAACTATTAGAGCAAATTACACCATGTTGATTATCTATATAGGGGATGAAAATATAGGTGTTTCAAATGTTTCTCAACTTATTTTATTGGCTGGATTCTGTTTCAATAATGACATAAAAAGGTACTTTGTGAGCAACTAAGGAAAGCTATCCTGGAAAATAATAAATTACTTCTTTAATTAAGTATTTTCTGGAAGAACTGTGTAAGTGAAGCCACAGAGGAATGGCTGCTTTGAAGGAGCAGAAGAAGGATTCAGGGTAAGGTCCCACAGCCACCCTCACACGTGGAATCCCTGGCTGCCCGTTCACAGATGAACCACTGCAGCAAAGGCATTGAGGCCAGAGGTGCACAGCATGGTACAGAAAGTCACTGATGTTGTTAATTTATAAGCTAACATATGGCAGAATATCTGTAACACTTAGTAATGGTATGGAAAGTGACTATGTAAGTATTTTATCCCACATTGAGGCTCAGAGATGATCTTAGGACAGAGGCCACTGAAGTCAAACTTAGTATTTGTTTGACATAAAGACAGTTGTTCCAAATTTGTTGACTTTTTATGTGATAACAAGTAGAATGCTACTTATCAGTTCTAAAAAATCCACATACAACCTACCACTTTAAGGAAAATTTGTGATGCTAGTAATGAGTAAGAATGTAATTGATTAAAAATACATGCTATGTTGCTGGCCAGTGTGGCTCAGT
>NW_006371473.1:0-950 GCF_000327345.1 Myotis davidii
GCTCGAGAGCCCGGGATGGGGATGGGGCCGGGGCGGGGGAGGCTCCGCTGGGAAAAGGACTCTCCGGCCTCTGTCCAGTTTTTTTCAGGTTCTTCCATAAAGTGAACGCCCCAGCGGAAACCTGTGATTTGTCAGTGTTTGTTTAAACGCTAGCATGTCAACACTGACGTTAGGTAGTATCGAAGCTGGAAGGGAACGCGATCATTCTCATACAGAGTCAGGCGTACAGTATTGAGAAATATTCATTCATTTGCTGTGTGACGCCCTCCTGTATTCCAAATAGGACTTTAAGGTCGTTTATCTAGCCTAACAGTTGCTATTTTTACCTCTTCCTTTATCATCATGCCTTTATGCACGAAGCTGCACTGAGCCTGCTATACAGTTAAACGTGGGAATTTTACATGCAGAAAGTGCAAGTTAGGCCTATATTTTAATGTTCTTAATCTATTAAGTTGACTTCAAATGCTGTTGTTGTTGTTTTTTAGTTTTCTCCTATAAACACATTAGGAACTGCAGGTTTTGAGTCCTGAGTCAGGACTTCAGGTGGCTGTAGTTACATCTTACAGTAGGAGGCAAGGGGAAGTCTACTCGGTGGCCGGTATTTTTGCCCCCAGCCCTCTCCTAACACAAGGGATTGGAGCCAGGCGTGTAGAGCCATTCCAGGTTGTCATTCTACGGGTTCACTTCTTGGGGAGTCGTGCACACCTTTCAGGGATGTCCGGGTAAAGGACTAGAAGAGTCTGTGATATGAAAGAAGGACCTGTAGAGTTAAAGAACATGAAAATTCCCATGTTTTCCGTAAGTGTTAAAAATGTGATATGTAAAGAGAAGGTGGCTGATAGCAAACATGCAGGGAACGTGACCACGTGGAACAAGGAGTCTGGGATTTGCTGAGTCTGTTGCTGCTCACAGCATAGCAGGTTCACAGGCGGCTCCAGCTGGCAGGACGC
>NW_006371474.1:0-950 GCF_000327345.1 Myotis davidii
TTTGAAATCAATGAAAATATATTTAAAAAGAAAGTAAGGAAAAGTAAATGGTGCCAGATAAGTGCAGAGAGCTTTTGTGAACAAAGCCTTCCTTTAGTTATGTAGTCAGGGTAGCACCCTTACTGGTCAGCTTTATCCAGGTTATATCCCTGATGCTCTTAGCTGGATGCTTCTCTATGTATTGAAAGATGGATACCAGCAAACGCATCGTGGGATCTAGTTGGGGAGGGAAGAAGGGAGAGGTTGGTGATAGTAGGACTAAATACAGCAAGCATTCATTGAATGCTTCTAAAGATCCATTATAGCACAGTAATTAAGAGCGCTACCTGCCTTTTCTCATTAAATCTGAACAACAACCTTAACAGATAGATACAACTGTTTTATAAACAAAAAACTAAAAGGAGTTTCCTCCTTCTGAATCGGGGCCTTGAACACTACGTTGAGGTGGGTGCGTAATGAAATGGAAGGCTCCTTAACCTGGCATTTAGCTCAGTTATCTGATGGGGGTTTGATTCTGAGCAGATGAAGCTCCGGTCTGTGTGACATACAGAAATCCTGGGCAAAAACCCGATCCCCTCCTCCTCATCCACCGTCACCAGGTGGATGACCTTGGGAAGTCACACCTTTGCAGCTCCATAAACTGTGGACAGGTGTCTGGCTAGCACACATTTGTATGCTAAGTGGAGCATTCTCTAAGTTGTAGGAAACTGCTTGCAAATGCAGTGGTTGTGCATGCATATGTTAATGTTTCACTGATGTTGTTACTGCCGTGTTAGGATTGTTATGCAGGTAGTCAGGGCCAGGCCAACGCCCTAGAGCAAAGGTAAGCCTTCAGCAGAGAGCGGGCCCTGGTAATACACAGTAAGTTTCAAGAATTTTAGCTACCGGCGAAAGTTTTCTTCACTAAAGCGCAACTGTTATTTTTTATTTTTAATATATTTTTTATTGAT
>NW_006371475.1:0-950 GCF_000327345.1 Myotis davidii
AAAAAATAATCTAATGTTTAAGAATATAGATTTATCACATGTAGGCAAAACAATTAAATAACTTTAACTTGCTTCTAAGTAATGCCCAACTTAAACATAACAACTTATAGCCAAATTATTTACTGTAATAGGTTTATCCTTAGCTTTTTTTAAGATCTTCATTAAAAAGCATACCCAATATTTACTTATTTTCGTTGGAAAAAAGTCAACAATTTGTCTGGAAAGTTATTCTGCAAGAATTTGACATTCTATTCTACTTCTGCCAAGTCTTATACCAAACCTAAATGCTCTGTTTCTATGTGCTGTTGATCTTGACAATTTAGCACTTACTCTATCCTTCTACTCACTTGAAATGAGCATAGATTTTCTCAGAAAATAAAAACACTACAATGCTGTTAAACATTTTATTATCTGTAATTGAAGGAAGGACATTATCTAAAGAGATATCACATATTATTCAAAGTAACTCAAGATGAACCTACTCTGTATTGTAAAAGTAAGTCCCAAATATTTCTGAGTCAGCAAGCCCTCTTTTTTATTTCACTAAATCCAACATCTGAGAACCAATTCCATGGAAACAAGAAAGCTAAAAGACCATCCCTGATCTCAAAATATCTTTTCAACATCCATCTATACTGACTCTCAGATTATCATAGCCCTCATTTTTGTAAGTAAGTGGAAAGTTAGGTCTTACTCTGGGCATATTTACTTAACAACATTACACACATCCAAGGGCTATTGCCCACTGAACGGCCAATCCTTATATTCAGTAGCCAAGGTTTAGTCTTCTTACTCTAAATTTCTGAAAATGCTACTCCATTGTTGCTATGCTGTGCATCTTTGTAAAAGTATTAGCCTTCACTGATAACAAAAACAATCTTCCGTGCCACCAACTGAAAAAATGGCATGGCTTTACAAATAAAAAGAAAATTAGCCTGGCAGGTGTGGCT
>NW_006371476.1:0-950 GCF_000327345.1 Myotis davidii
ACAGCATCACATCACGTCTCAACAGTGAGGTGTTGTGTGAAGCCTGTTTATTTGAGGTGTTGGACGAATACATTTTTCCTATACTCATTATTAGAGATTAGAGCGAGTGTAACATCCTCTATTGATTGTTGTTGGTAGGTAGCTTTCCTCCATCATTCCACAAATTATATAGTGATTTGTTTATGCATATGTGTGATGAGGCAGCATTTACAGGGGTGGTGAGTTTTTGTGGTCTTCAGTAAAGCACTAACAGAATATTATTCGTTTACTGAGGGCAACATCAGAACGCATTCCTCAATTCGCTTCGCAGGTTTTTTATTGATGCGTCTGTTTTGAATATTGTCCTTTCCTCACACAAAACTTTGTCTTCAGTGTCTTTTGTTTTACTTTCTCTATTTCCTTTAATGGGATGGTTGATAACACACTCAGAATGTGAGATATTGGGTTTGTGTATATCTTATGTGCATTTTAATACGTTGAGAAATGAGTAGCAGCCTGATGCTGCTTCATCAGCAATTCATCTATTTTTGGCGTTTCTTTGCTGCCTCGTTATATTTGGCGCTCTCGTGAGTACCTATTTTCTATAATGTTTTTGTGATATTAGTCAAGCAAAAGACTCCTCGGTGATTGTTGTTGCTCAACCAGGTGTCCAGAATTTGAAGTGATATGTAAGGTAACTCCAAATGTTGATACAGACAAACGGCCTAGGAGCGTTGGCAGGGGTGGATCCTATTAGTTCCCGACTGCTGATAAAATTCCGGTTAGTGTACATTTCTTGCTGGTGAGACAGGATACTATTCTCTAGTTCGTTTTCCTGAATCTCAATAGCCAATGTGTTATTTTCTCCAACCAACCTACCGTTATAATAAAAACTAAGACTTTATGTGGATTTCTCACGTATGTATTAATACCAGAAAGGCAAGACGGATACGAGCTCATTCAGGTTGTAA
>NW_006371477.1:0-950 GCF_000327345.1 Myotis davidii
AGGGTATTCAGCTTAACACTCTCATTTCAATGATGAGAAAATTTGGGTCCAGACTAGTGAAATTACTTGCCCAAGATTAAATAGCTAGTCATTTGCAGAACTCAAATGAATCTGATCTTATAATCTTTATCTATTGTTCTTTCTACCTTTCCATGAAGATGGTGGATGATATATGTTCTCTCTCTGGGCCCTTTCCTCACATTTAGAAGACCACTTTGGATAAATACTTTCATTGAGGTGACCAAAGTATATCAGAATATCAAATGACAGGTTGTGGAAATTAAAACCAAGGCTAAATTATTACCCAGCAAAAATAACCTCTGCATCCACTAGTCTAATAAAGTAAATTAATTCTTCAGGTAAGTAGGGAAAATTCATGTTTTTCCTCCCTGAAGTTTACATCATGATTCCGTGGCTAAATTTGGCCCAGTTTAGAATCCATTTCTATAATAGGGCAATAGACTTTAAGGGAAGAACAAAGAGATCTGGGAGAGGGTATTAAAATATTTAAAAGGGGAAGCTGAATCTCTTGGATAAAAATACTTAAACTAAACCATTTGGTTGAGGCCTGGTACAGTTAGGGGTGAAGGAGAGAACAATTTCCATATGAGCTTTAGTCATAGCAAACAAGATTACCCTTCTCAAATTTTTAGGGTCAATAATAGGTGAAAGGCCCAGGTTCAAATGTGGATCTGTCACACAAGCTGTGCTTAGGTGTCAATTTCCTTACAAAAAAAGGGTAAAATCATAGTTGAGCTCATGGAGTTGCATTAAGCTAATTTCAAAAGTTCGTTACATTTCTATACAGTACCAACAAAACACTGGAAAAAGAAATTAAGAAAACAATCCCATTAACAATAGCATCGAAAATAATAAAATACATAGGAATCAATTTAAGAAGGTGAAAGACTTGTACCCTGAAAACTATAAGACATTGATGAAAGAAATTG
>NW_006371478.1:0-950 GCF_000327345.1 Myotis davidii
GAGGAAGGCACAACTGGACAGAGGAAGAAGTCAAATATGTGGTTGCAACAGAGGCCCAAGGGGAGGGACCTCTGGTGCTGAGATGGCCGCTCAGATGGTCCTGAATGAGGCAAGGGAATTAGCCCTTTTCTACTCCTGCATCAAGTAGAGGTAATCTTGGTTAAGTTAACTCTCTTTGCTGAGGGATAACCCAAGAAAGTAATTCAGTGGAGAGAAATGAGCAGACGACTATCCCTGCAGCTCTGGGAGTGAGCATGTTCAGTCCTGGGGAGCTGGGGAGCTCACCACAGTACCCACCACAGCTCATCCAGGTAGACTTGGATTCACTTGGTTTACACAGGAAGTTCATGCCATCAAGGGTCAGTGCCTCCAGGATTCTGGTGGGGGATGGGGGCCCATGGGAAACGTATAAGAGGAAGGTTAGTGAGATAAACCACAGCTCTCACCACTGCAGCTGTCTCAAGGCCAGAACAGATACTCCTCATCTCCCTGTTCTGCCACACATTCTAGAGTCCCCTCACCCTCACTTTGCACCTCTCCTGGTACAGGTGGCATACCTGGTGGGCAGCCCAGATCTTCATCCCTTGTCTCCATGCCCATCTCAGGCCAAAGGCTGTTTTCCTAGTCCATTTGCCATCAAGACAGGGCAGAAGAAATCCAAGAAACATCCTTGTGGCCACCTGGGTGCTCAGTGTATTCTTCCCTGCCTCCTGTATGGGACAGCCTCCTTCTAACCCTTGCCTCCTCCTTTCCTTGACTTCCGGTCATTTGTCATGAGCAACTTGAAGTGACCTGGCAGAAGCTGTAGCTTAATGTTTAATGAGACCCTTACTTATCCTCCGGTAGGAGCATTCCCTTCTAGAAAGCAGTATCCATAGAGCGTGACAGTATGGGAAAGGGAGGAAACACAAACACTATTGGGGAACCAGATCCTTCAGATGCACAGAGGT
>NW_006371479.1:0-950 GCF_000327345.1 Myotis davidii
TACCCCTAGGAGTATCAGTGCTGACTCGTGTGGTAACTCAATGTTTGATTTTCTCTAGCTGTTGACATCTTGGGTAATTGACATTCTGAGGTCATTCTTTGTTGTGGAGAGCTGTAGGGTGTTTAGCAGAATCCGTGACCTCTACCTAGCAGATGCCACCCCCGAACAAACACCAGCTGTGACAATCAAACTTGTCTCAGTTGTTGCCAGGTGTCCCCTGTGGTGTCTTTGGCGTTTTAAGGTAAAGCAAGTCATGACATTGGCCCGTTGGGCCTGGAGAACATCCTGTGTGTCTTCCTAAAGGTACATTTGCATGACCTGCTTGCAGAGGTAGCCCCCGCTCTCCCACTCGCAGCCACCCCGTTTTCTGTCAGTTCCTCATTCTCTTATTTGACATCTATTTGGAAACTGTCTACTAAGTTCCAGGGGATGGGGACGTCAACAAGATAAGCAGGGTTCCTGCTTCGTGGCTTCCCTCTTCCTCCTTCTGCTGCTCATCACCACCACCAGCAAACGTGCAGCGAGGGCTGGAGCGCTGTAGGCATTTTAAATGAAGTCCCTTAGCAGCCCTCGAGCCTAGGCTGTCACTGTTCGCAGGCCCGTGTGGAGGACAGGAGCAGGGACACCACAGGGAAGGTCACAGCAATGCAAGGACCGAATCCACAAGTCCCGATCCCACTCGGGTGCCCTTTGCTCCCCTTGTTCGGGACTGGGTCTGACTCACGTGGTCAAGCCCGGGCTTTCTCACGGTGCTGATGGGCCCAGCCTTAGCCAATGATGGGCAAGTCCAAGGTTGTTCTTTTTAAATTTTATCTTAGCCTGAAAATGTTTATTTTTGAGTCTAAAGGACTCAAGAGAGTTACCCAGGAGAGGGAAGATTAGAAAAGCCATCCTGATTTTATTTGCAGAAGTTCTCGGTCTTCTTAGCATGACAGCTGATGACTCAAGCC
>NW_006371480.1:0-950 GCF_000327345.1 Myotis davidii
TCCTGGTGAATTCTCTCAGCTTCTCTCCCCATTCTCCATGTTGCTTGCACGTTTTTTTCTGGTTTATAAAAGAACTGAGGTATGAGGGCAAGGCCAGAGAATGACAAAATGACAAATTTGAGGTTTTCTGAGTATCAAAAAAGCGAAGGCACGTGAGACCCTTGACATCCTATCTGACATAAGAGTAGATACTTCATAATCTGAGATAGCTCTTTCCAGCTATCCTTTCTAGGTATCACACCTGAAGACAGTGAGAACTAAAGTGCATAGAATGAAGGTCTATAACCCCAACAGTAATGTTGAAAATAGTTGCCTCATTCATAACCTACTGTGTATAAAAGCAGAGACCACATTTTCCAAGACAAGGAGATCAATGGTATACAAACAGATGGAAAGCAGTAAAGGATTTTGCTTTCTATCTCTACTAGCTCTTTCATTACACTATTACCAGAACAGCATTAAAGGTGATCTCACTGTGAATCTTCATAAAATTTGTACATTTTCTCTGTGATGTCCTAGCTGTTTGTGAACTCTGATTCACTACAACTTACTACATTTAATCAAAGAATACACAAGATGATTTTCAATTTTCAGGATATTTTTCGGACCAAAAAGATAAGAAAAATATTGAACATGTGAAGCAATGCTTTTAATGGTATTTTCCACTTTGGGACAATGCATAATCTTCTGTGACAATGGAAAATTTACTTTCTGCTTTGAGAAGTCTTCTGAAGGAAAAAAGAGAAAGATAACTACATGTTCCCTCTTTTGTTGTAAGCTGTAGTCTAGGCACTTCATATATATCAGTTATCTCAGTTAATCTTCATACATGCCTTATGGAATGGTTTTGAGTTTTACAAACACCTTTGGGTGATTTAATAATTTGCCTAAGGTTGTATGGCTAATATGTTCCAGATAATGGTTAGAACATATGCTAATTTGATTCTAAA
>NW_006371481.1:0-950 GCF_000327345.1 Myotis davidii
GCTGCTGGGACCAGGGTGCTGTATTAATGCATGGATTTTAGGATTTTAAAGCCATATGGTTCCAGCTTTGAGTTTCCAGATTCGGAGTAGACAGCATTCTCTTTGGCATCCTTTTCATGAACAAATGGTGGGTATATCGGCACTGCCCCAGAGATAGGGCTACCCTCTGCTTATATTTGATCACAGGGTTTTGAGAGCTTCACTGGGATAGAATTCTGAGGCTGCACCTCTTTTACTTTTTAGAAAAAAAAATGGACATAGCACTGCAGGAGAAAGAGAGTGCAAGCAAGCATCGGGAGCCTGAGAAACTGAAATGTAGTTTCCCAGTGTCTTTCTTATTTGTGTAAGGACATATTTTGTATCCGGATTGAATTGCCAAGAACTGTGTGATGATAGATCTTTTTCTTGGAAGAGGTACTTAAAAGTTTCCATTGGGGTCTTTTACTGTACATCTTTCTTGGTCACATAGCCACGCCAGGCTGTCCAACTGGTTACACTAGGTGTAAGTCATCAATAAACAATCTGGTCCTGGCTGACATCAGGTGAGCTTGAACTTGAAACCGCATATCGTAAATCGTGAGCTCACTGCCCTTACCTTGGCTAAGAGCCAGTGCCCAAATCCCAGGCATTCTCAGAAATTAGCATAGAGTTGTCCTGGTCCAGCTGTAAGATAACTATCCTAGACCATCTCCCTCTGACAATTGGTCATATCTTTTAAATGATATATTGCATATTATTCTTTCCCCTGAAATTTTGATTAGATATAAAACAGATAAAGAAAGAGAACATTTTTTAAAGTAATAACTATCTTTCAGTGAGTACTGTTTTAAATAGGCATTGTTTTAAACATTTTAATTTACTAAATTTCCAGCACAAGAATGCTCTTAATCATATACAAGCTTAACAATAGTTTTATCTCCTTCTACCACTAAAAATTTGGTGGTGTGTGT
>NW_006371482.1:0-950 GCF_000327345.1 Myotis davidii
GGGCTTCTAGTGTGGAAATATTGGAATATGACATCCAAGGCCAAGTCATAAAACGCAATACCATTTCTGCTTGGTTCTCTCTGGATGCTTGCCCTTGGAATCCTGCCACCATGCTCTGAGGAAGCCTAAGCAGTTTGTGGAGAGGCCCACATGAAAAGGAACCAAGGGTTATGACTCTCAGATCTGACTGTGCCCTTCCATGCCAACTTTCCCGTTATGTGAGTGAGCCATCTGGGAAGTGGGTCCTCCAGGCCCCAGATGACACCTTGTGCAACAGAGACAAACCTTCCCCACTGAGTCCTGCCCATATTGCAGATTCCTGAACTAAGTAATGACAACATGTTGATTTAAGCTACTGGGTTTGGGGAAGGCTTGTTATACAGCAACTGATAACTGACATAACTAGCCTAAAAGGAAGTCCCAGGTAGATCAGACTCCAGAGTCATTGATCCAGCAGGTCAACCACTTTATCATGGAATGTTTTCCTTCCTTTTGCTCTGTCCCAGGTTATGCAAGCTTTGTCCTAAATCTAGTTGCCTTGTGTTTGTAGAATGGTGGCCAGCGGCCGTCAGAACTTCCTCTTTCAATTCAGGTGAGGGGTTAGAATGAATTCCCCTGGACCACTCTCAAGAGAGAAACTTTTCCAGAAGCCGGCACACCTCTCCTCCTATCTCTTTGGCCAGAACTGGGTCACAGGCTTATGCTTGAACAAATAACTGGCAAAGAGGATTAGATCATGTTTTGACTAATCGGACCTCACTAACCCTTACGTTGAGATTAACTTACCAAACGATATTGCTGCTTATGGGATAGAATGGATATTGGAAAAGACACTTCACCGGTGTAAGACATTTGAAAAGAAAGTCAGGTGAACGGAAAAACCCTCAGGCTGTGACCAGCCCTGGCATTTAATAACTAGGAGAAGATTCACAAGATTGGGACTGTCCTGC
>NW_006371483.1:0-950 GCF_000327345.1 Myotis davidii
ACCAATCCTATAATTCAATTTTATTCTGCCTTCATTTGATAAAATCCAGAATATTTGTTGTGTTTTAAAGTATGATGGTACATAATGATTATGAGGTAAAAATGAGTAAGAATTTCTGCAGTAAGTCTCCCAACAATTTTGCATAGAGACTCCAAAAGAGTCCAGTGCGCTGTTTTCATGTTAGTTTCAGTAAACGGAGTTTGAAGTTCAGAGACAGTTTCAGTCAAGTCGCAAAACTCATGTTCATTCAAAAGAGGGAAAGATTACCTTCTGGTCTTTTTATTAGTTATCAGCAAGTTGCTACAATTAGATTAGGAATGGATGAAGACCTTATTTTCCGTTTCATACCGTGTTACATTATCTATGCGGTACACACTGTGTATTTAATAGAGGGTTAGAAAAAAAGGTTAAATAGATTTATAATTTTGATGGTCTCACTAAGAAACAGTGCCACAGTTGCCTGGTCAGACAGCAAATCAATTTATGAGTATTCAAATGCAAATCACATTCAGTGTCAAGCAGAACTATTGCCCGGCCTTCCTTAGAGAGACGCTGGGTTAATCTTTTCAAAGGTGCCTCCGGATGCCTGAGAAAAACATGCTATTCCTAGAATATGCACAGCTCTAAGAACCTCATGGTTAGCCAAGTGGCTCTTTCTGCATTAGTAACGAGAACACACTGATTTAATAGTGTGCTAAAGAGGCCTGGATTCAAGTATGTGCTGAAGGCCAGTCATCATTTATTTTAGTTACATCACATGAATTATGATTGCAGTACATGGATTGCATTAATGGCACCTTCAACCTCTCATGTGTCATGCCCTTTGTCATGTGATTTTGCACATTCTCACACCAGTAAGTGGTATGTTTCCCTGTCCTTGATTGCCGTTGGCCATGGGACTAGTATTGATAAAAAGATGTTAATAGATGATACAAACTGTGATTTTTTTT
>NW_006371484.1:0-950 GCF_000327345.1 Myotis davidii
TTTTTTTGCAGAAATAAAAAAAAATGCTAACATTTTTATAGAGTCTCAAGGGACCCCAAATAGCCACAATAATCTTGAAAAAAGAGCAAAGTTGAAGATTTCACACTTTTTTACTTTAAAACTTAATACAAAACTATAGTAATCAAAGCACTGTAGTATTGCCATAAAGACATATATGAAACAATGGAGAGAATAGAAAGTCCAGAAACCCTGACATATATGGTCAAATGATATACAACATGCCATTCAGTGGGTAAAGGATGGTCTTTTCCACCAAGGATACTGGGAAAACTGGATATGTACCATCGAAAGAATAAAGTTAGACCGTTGCCTTATACCATAGGCAAAAATTTACTCAAAATTGATCAAACAGTAGGAGCTAAGACTATAAAACTCTTTTTAAAAACGTAGAGGAAAAGCTTTATGACATTGCATTTGGCAAGAATGTCTTGGAAATGCCACCAAACTCAAAGGAAACAAGTGGGAAAATATAAATACATTGGATTAAATCAAAATTTAAAATGTCTGTGCATCAAAGAATGTTATAAACAGAATTAAAAGGGAAACCACAGAATTGGAGGACACATTAATATCCAGAATTTCTACAACTCAACAACAAAATCAAATAATCCAGTTAAAGAATGGGTAAAGGACTTTTCTCCAAAGACATATACAAATGGCTAATAAGCAGATGAAAAGATGCCCCATGTCACCGATCATTTCAGAAATGTAAGTCAAAACCTCAATGAGCTGCTACCTTATATCCATTAAGATAACTGTTAACAAAAACAAAAAATAGCAAGTGTTATCACAGATGTGGAAAAATGGAGCCTCTGTGCACTGTTAGCGGGAATGTAAAATAGTATACACACTATGGAAAAGAGTATTGAGATTCTTCAAAAAATTAAAAATAGATTTACCATATGTTCCAGCATTCACACTTCTGGGTA
>NW_006371485.1:0-950 GCF_000327345.1 Myotis davidii
GGCTATTCATTCCAACCTTACTTTAATGAGATAATGTGGGAATAGTCAAGATTTTTCATTATTAAGGGAATGGGGAGATAAAAGTGAATGTTATTTTGAAAACCTGTGTTATTCTTTTCTGATTCCCTGCCCTCTTTACCCTGTGCACCTAAAGTGTCTAGCTCTTGGAAAAAGATTTCAAGCATAATGTGAGCTGCACACATACAGGTAATAGTGGTTTCTGAAATGCAAGGATAAGATTACTAGAATTATTGAGAGAAAAATCTCAAACACTTGCCTTAAAGGTTTTGAGAATCCAGCTTAAAGCGTTTTTCTCTATGCAAAGAGTAAACTCATGTCACATACATTACCTAGGTCACTATGAGCTATTATCAGTGTTACGACTTGGGGCAGCAAAATAGTAACTGCTCCTTATCTTAATGAAAATTTGGAATAAACACAATGAGAGGCAGGAAAGTAAGATGGTGAGATGAGTATGAACAGATCTTTTCTCTCAGAGCTTTGGGCTAAGGAGGAAGAGAGAGTGAGGGATGAGGGGCTGCTGAGAATTCTCCATCCGTTATGCCCTCCACCCATCCCTTATCTAAAGTGCCATCCTGTTGAAATCCTGCACCTCAGTGCCTACATTGTCTTGCCTGTGCAGTATAGTCTGTCTGGCAGGGCTTTAGGGTTCTGTCTCTTAGATCTGCAGAAATTGTTGCCTTGTGGGCGTTAAGTGAGAGTAAATGGACTTATTATGCTGCCTGCTGTAGCGAGAAGGGATGGATCTGACAAAGAGAAATGCATTGGATCCCTGTGTTAACTGGCTGAACAGATGAAGTGGCCGACACTCAGGGGTTGCATTGAGGATGGGACATAGGGGGCAGAGTGCTAAGGGGCACCAAGGCAACAATTTTCAACTAGTGTGCCGCAATAATTTTTTAAAACATGCAATACCTGACTGTTTAGTC
>NW_006371486.1:0-950 GCF_000327345.1 Myotis davidii
TCTCTCCATTGAGCCAAACCGGTTAGGGCAGTGTTTGGCATTCTTGCCTATGTAGATATAACCTAAATGTGATCATTTACCTTTTTACCAATTAAACAAAATAAATGAGCATGTAGTTTTGTTTTGTTTTATTTACTTATTTAGTTTTTTCTCTGTATTATTTGAAAATGTTCTCCAGAACTCTAGCACTTTTTTTCTTATCAGTATTTTTTTTCTGTCTCATACTTGCTTTTTTTGAGATTACTTGCGGTGTGCTGGTTACTTGGCAGTGTTTACTTTTATTGAATTACATTTATTTTTGAAGTACTTTCCAATTCTCCCATGTGGCCCCTAATTCTTGAACACCAATATTTGTTTTCTTTTTGATGATTGAAAATAGACCACACATGAACTTTTCTCAACCCTTACTTCCTCACCTCAAACACTCCTTTTGTCCTTAAAAGTGTTATGCTGGCCTATACTCTAAAATATCAAGAGAGAAAAAAAATCCAATTATCTAGAGACTCCCTCATACCGATTGGATTTGTCTGTAGCAAAATGAAGCAGTAAATGATCTGTTCCCCAATGTCATACAGCCTTCAAAATTTGGCATACAATATTTTTTATTAAAATACTCAATGTGACGCATCAAATGCAAAAATGTGTTTGTACATGTGTGTACAGTAAGGGTATTTTGTTTAGAATAGTATGACATGGATTCTAAGATCCACAACTGATTGTAACCATGGCGTAACTTTGATGATAAAATCAAATGTTCACAGCAACATCAATTCCCCTTAAACAGTGCCAATGTCATGGTCTAAATGATAAGTAGATGTGAGCTATCAGATTTGCAGGACTAAATGTAATTGGTCATGTCATGATTTCAGTAGATCAGCAAAAGTATAATTCACAGGAGGAAAAAAATAGGTTTTCTTTGAGGCTGTGAAGAGAAAATCATCCAATCTTTA
>NW_006371487.1:0-950 GCF_000327345.1 Myotis davidii
TTACGCTTTTATTATTATAGATGTTAGGTTGTGCTTTCAACAAAGTAAGTGGTAGAATAGAGAAACATAGAAGAGCTGTAATTATTTCGGAAAAACCTTGAAAAGACTGGGACTGAGAGATAGTAACAAAGGAGCAATAGGCAGTGGTAAAAGGCCCAGGGAGGTTAGAGATATCAATAGAAAAGATACAGGAGAAGGAACAAGAGGGGAAACCCTGATTCAAGATTTAGAGAAATCTTTAAACACTCAAACCAAATTTTAAGTTATCTTTTAAATAAATGTTATATATTTTTCTCATCAATAATGAATTTAATATAGTGCATTTTGGGAAAAGATTAAACATGATTACAAAACCAAATGAATTGTCCATATCAATTACTTAACTTTTATTTATAAAAGAAAACATGTAATAAAAGTAATTAATTAAAGCCCTGACCAGATAGCTAAGTTGGTTAGAGTGTTGTCCCAATACCGCAAAGTTGCAGGTTTCATCCCCAGTCTGGGCACATATAAGAAGCATCCAATGGATGTATAAATAAGTTAAACAACAAATTGATGTCTCTCTCTCTCTTTCTCACTCTCTCTCAAATTACTAAAAACAAAACTAAAAATTAAAAAGAGTAATTCATTAAAATTAAGCTTATCAAGCATAATCCATGATTTCATCATCCAGCAGCATTCTTTTTTTGTAGATAATAGATTACTGCATAAATATTTGTATCCTGTTATCATGAGTCAAATCTTTGAGTTCAATTATGACAGAAAGCATAAAATTAGCTTAAAGTTATCTTTTACTTAGTGAACATTGAAGTATTTTCAAATGATTAAATTCAGGAAAAGCTCATCCGAGATGACTAATGTATTTTGTTTACGACGTATCAAAATAGAATCATTCAATGGCTAATATTTATCTCTATAATATCTACACTATCAAAGAAAAAGATGCAAAT
>NW_006371488.1:0-950 GCF_000327345.1 Myotis davidii
CGGACCGGGTTGAAGCAGGATGAGATGGGGCGGTATGTAAGGCAGGTGAACAGTTGAAGTGGGAAGAGGGAGAACTGAAAAGAAAAAGAGAGAAAAGGAAGTAATAATAATATTGGCTTTTCTTGTCATTCAACTCGTAGCTTGTATCACTTGCTCAGGGAGGCCCTTCCTGACCAGCCCACCTAACGCATGCCATTACTCTCTATCAGGGCATCATCCTGTAATTTCTGTACAGCATCCGTCACTCTCAGATGCTTTTGTTTGTTATGACCTGTCCCTACCCCAGGTTGACTATAAGGTCTGTGAAAGCACTCACCCTATCTGTCTTATTCACCGTGCTGTGCACAGATCTTACAACCACACCTGGCCAGTAATAAACAGTAGCTAAATATTAATTTAATGAATGGATGAGGGGCTGGGTTAAGGACTTACCCACTGTTTACAGGTTATATCGTTGAATCCTCACATGAATCCAAGGAATTAATGTTTATCATCTGTATTTTATAGGTTCCTATAATCTAAGTGTGAGGTGATAAGAGTTTGTAATCTGAATACTATGAAGTCACCGGTGATTTCCAAATCTCCAGTCCAAAACCCTTTTCTCAACAAAACCTTTTCTCATTCATTCCAGCTGTGCTGCAACATTTGAGACTGTTGTCCCTGCGTTTCTCCTGGAACATCTCTTTCAGATTCCACTCATTGCAGCATTATTTACACTTAGAGAAGCAACCTAAATGTCCACTGACAGAAAAATGGGTAACGGTACACATGTACAATGCAATATTCCTCGGCCACAAAAAGGAATGAGATCTTACCATTTGCAACAACACGGGTGGACCTGGTGGGTATTTTGCTAAGTGCAATAAGTAAAACAAAGAGAAATACCATCTGACTTAACTTATATGTGGAATCTAAAAAAACAAACAAAGCAGAAACAAACTCATAGATAC
>NW_006371489.1:0-950 GCF_000327345.1 Myotis davidii
ACACACACATATATATACATATGTATGTATAAAGACAAAGTTTTAGTTGGAAAATGTATATATGTTTTAGCTTAGATATACATTTCCTATATACATGGTTAACCCTGCTTAACTTTAATCAGCCTCAAATATGTGGACAGATGCATTAATTTTATGCATTGATTTATTTGGATTCTGTTTGATAACTACCCAGTCTTGCCCACACTGAGAATCAAATAACCAAGTTAGATTCCATTTCAAGGATTTAGTCTCTATTTGGTGAAACAAACTTGAAAACACATTCACATACCCCAGACGTAGACTCAGGAGAGCCTGACTCTGGGCTCCGTAATCTCTCCATCACATCATTCTGTGCGTGTTTCCTCTAGAAGCTTCTCTTTTGTGGGTCAAGGACAGATTTTATAATGGGAAAGGACTATTTCTAGGGCTGACATGAAAATGCTTTCACAGAGCGAAGATATAATATTATGACATCAGGTTTTATGGAAGGTGAGTATAAGAAACATCATTTTGAAGAGCATGTCAGTGTGTTCTCTAAACTTACAGTGGATCTATTGTCTGTTAGTCTTGGCAATGCCATTATGTTCGCACCTGACTGATAAATACTATCCTGCTGTTCACTGATAGGGGACATTGCTCCACCGGAACAGACTTTAATGTTGTCATAGAACAGCAACTTTCTAATAAAGTGTGTTTTACATTTTCCTCATTTCCCAAGAAATGAAGAGTAACACTCACCATTTTTAAAATATGACATCCTAGCAACAGAGGTTGAACAAACTGAATTCTCATAAATAAGCCTAACCACATAGGCTTGGTTAGAAGCATAACACTGTTTTTGTGTTAGTATTTTATTTTAAATCTCCCCGCATTGTGTTTTTCTTATATGTCACATCAACCTTTTCATATAGCCAGATTTCAAATAATTCTATTTCATATATTGTAACAAA
>NW_006371490.1:0-950 GCF_000327345.1 Myotis davidii
AGTGCACAGTTTTCATGCATCAGGCCTCTAGTTTAAGGATAAAGACACACAGTGAGGGGTTTGTGGGAGGGAGAGAAGTCAAGTGAGAAGAAATGTGGCATGCCAGGTGGAAGTTATTCAGCTCTGATAGTAACCATTTTATCTAAGACCATCATTTACCTTCTTTTTCCTCAATTTCCTCAAGTCTGCCTCACTTAGATTATATTTTCAGGGACATCATGTTTATGTACCTAAGGGGCCTTACCAATGGCACCGCCAAGCCAATTGGTACAACACAGAATCAAAATAAATCAGGTAATGCGCTTATGATATTACCATGCACGTTGTATGTGTCCAACCTGTGCTCCCTACTGCTGTGATCATGCTCATAATGATGATTTGTTCCAAGCCTCTCCCTGGTGTGAGACAGGCAAATCCTAAAACGCTGCCTTGGTTTGTTGTCATGTAGCGCTCTACATTATCTGTAGGTTTCCTCACCCTTCTCCTGGAACTTTTTCCTGAGACAGTTCATAATCATTGCGGTAATCTCAACCAAAGGAAGAAATGTCAAAGGGAGATAACCTTTTTCTTTTCCTGCCAGAAGAGCTGTTTATCGGAAGGAAACAAATTGTCAGAACTGGAGGAGGACATAGGCCTGTTCCTTCATCTTCGCCCCCTTCTGCCAAAGCACAATCCCTACTGATAGGACATTCTCAAGTGATTCTTATTAAGTGACTCAAGCAGTGACACTCCTAATTCAATTGATATTTGTCATAGCCATGTTATTGGCTCTTGGTAATCTCAGAGTGATTACTGCTCCTACTCTCCACCATTATAATGAGTCGGTTCAAGGAAGTGATGACAAAGAGGAGTGAGTTATAGTAGAGATTGAATGCTTATTAAGTAATTGGTGAAGTATAAGTAAGCAGGTCCTGAAGATGTTACCATAGTATCAGTTACTCTGTTTGTTT
>NW_006371491.1:0-951 GCF_000327345.1 Myotis davidii
GCAGGAAAGGGAAGTTTTATTTAAATAAATAGGCTAGCTTTTATTTATTCTTCATGAAGATTTGAAAATGTTTGCCTGGATTTTGCCTTGATTTTAGCTAGACATTAGTCACTAAACACTTCTGTTATCTAGAAAATATTTTCAATAAAAATAAATGTAATAAAATAAAAATATTTTAAGAGCTAGTCCCTAAAATTTCAATTTATTTACAATGTATCAGCCCATCATATTTCCCTTCATAAATATTAATTGCCTGGCTCCAATGATACATTGTTAAAATTTAAGAAATGTCATAAAGCATCAAAAACTAAAATTTTGATATGAAAATATTCAGCAAAATTAATGCTTTTTGCTCTCTTTATTTCACCAGTATTTCTCTGCATGTTTTATTCTGTCTATAGGAGATAGATATGCATGTTATATACCACATATTCATCTATATTTTGTAATAATACTAAACACTGGACAGGTGTGAAATTATGTTTAACTAAATTTTTATATAAACCTGAGACACACAAAAATATATCTGATGGAATAAAAGATTCTTCAAGCTCGTATGTATAGAATAAAATCTCCAACATCAGCTATGATTTTTAAAGTGCACAGGTTGAAACAATGATTTTGCCTCTCCTTTTTCAGCTTCCAGCTGCCTCCATGAGCTTAGATGTGAAAACCAATCCTCAAGGCATTGTGAGAAAGGGAGCCTTCAGTGTGATTTCAATATCTCTAGCATTCGGTACATTCAGGTAATTCCAATAAATTATCTTCTGCTATAAAAATTTCTCTGCTGTTTAGCACACCTAATAGGTTAAATTGGTTTGCATTTACATTGATTCAGTTTCTTTTACATTCAATCAACACAACCATTTATCGAGGTCAAAACTATGTAGTCAGGGTCCTATGTTGGATGAATATATAGGGATGTATCCATTCATCTGGGATTGCAGGAAA
>NW_006371492.1:0-949 GCF_000327345.1 Myotis davidii
CAGTGCAAGAGAGACAGTGGCACCTGCCTATTAAGCCTCTGGTCAACCTGACATCCAGCTCCCAGGCAAATCACTCGATCTCCCTAGACCTCAATTTTCTCATCTGAGAAATGGGAAAATAATATGTCTTCATTGGGGTCATAGTGAGGACTAGATGAGATGGTGCATGTACAAAGGGCTTTGCACAGTGCCTGGCACGTGGCTATGGAAGGCTGGCTGTGCACTAACCAGCAGGTTGACTTTGTCTGCTTCTGAGCTCCTGGGTCTCTCAGGGCCTCCTCCCAGTCTCAGGGTCTGCCATGTCTTTCTTCAGCAACGTGTGTAAGCCGCACTCATCCTTCCTCTCTCATGCCCATCAAAGGTATCCAGGAGTCTCCGGTGCCGAACGGTCACTCACTGCCGGGCAGAGATTTCCTCCGGAAGCAGATGCGGGGAGACCTGTTCACGCAGCAGCAGCTGGAGGTGCTGGACCGTGTGTTTGAGAGGCAGCACTACTCGGACATCTTCACCACCACGGAGCCCATCAAGCCTGAGCAGGTGAGCTCCGCGACTCCCGCCTGCCACACCTCTCCCCACACGCAGGCCTGGGTGTCCTCCCCAGGCGCCTGGCTGCGTGTAGGTGGGAATGCCAAGCTCTACTCAGAGGCGGCTTCTCCTTGTTCTCGGCCAAACTCGGCTGGTCACAGCATCCCACGAGGTCAGGAGGACCAGTTCGAGGCTCTGGCCACTTCTTGCCCTGGTGCCTCTGTCTTTCCTGCCGGCCAGGAGGGGACGTGACTTGTCTGGTGGCTCTGCCATTGCTGAATGGCGGCCTTTCCCCGGGGGTGTAATGACCTTTAGGGCCGCTTGAGGTGGTCTCGGGTCATTATCCTGTCAGAGTGAAGGAGGAACCTGTAAGCACCCTACGGCCTTGTTATGGTGGTCCTGGTGGTACCCACCGTCAGCCCTC
>NW_006371493.1:0-951 GCF_000327345.1 Myotis davidii
TTTTTTTTTAAAGTAAGGCATAGCTTTGGTTTTTACATGTATAAATAATAGTATGACATGAAGAACACTGTGTTACTTTTAGCAACAATATCTCCCGTAACATCTAGAACTGCACTGTCCAAAATAGTAGCCAGCAACCACATGTGGCTATTGGTAATTAAATTAATTAAAATTAAGTAAAACTTAACATTTAGTTCCTCAGTCACCGTAGCCACATTGTAAGTGCTTAATAGTCACATGTGGTTCAAGGCTGCTGTACTGGAGGGCACTAGCCCTGGAGGACTCTGCAGACAACTCCAGGATCATGCCAACCTCTGCCTTCAATCCCAAGGTATTTCCATTCAAACAAAGGAATCTCTGCCTCCCCCCAAAGACAGCCCACCCTGCTAGAGTGTGCTCCAGTAATACTTTATTAACTGATGGCTTCTTCACACAGATACTCTTCTCCTCTGAGCTTCTCCTTCTGTCAGGAGGCAGCAGTGCTTTCTCTGCTTTCCACCCCAGCGAAGAGATGACAGTGCAGAAAAAAGGAGAAGGTGTCAAGTCTACTCGTCATCTTTCAAAGCTGGCTTCAGAAGCACATGTGAGAGAAAAGCGTTTCGAGTTTCAAGAATATGGACTTTGAAACTTTAATAGTCTATCTCATAAATAGAGTTTGAAGAATATACTATGCTGCTTATTCCAGATAAAGAACCCATAGGCTGAGGGGTGTTGAAGATGAAGAGAGGGAAGTGGGATAGGAGAAGGGGAAAGAAATACATGATAAATGTGCAGATTTTAGTATTGTTCATAAATTTTACTGCCTGTTATTATGGGAAGGAGTTATACTTCATCTTCAAGATCAATCCTGTGATTTTCTTTGGACGTAGGAATGTGCACAGAAGTGATGGATGCTACTTCCACACAGAAGTTTTACAAGTCATTTTGTGACCCTACCCCCTTTCTTCACTC
>NW_006371494.1:0-951 GCF_000327345.1 Myotis davidii
TATTTCCAGCTACTCATGCAAATCACTGTGGCCTGATTATCAATTTAATATTTGGATCACTGGGCTATTAAAATGCTGATTTGGAATTCAATTTTCTATTTTTAAAAATGATCTCTTTGTGAATTATATCTGTTATGTGGTTGATTTTATTTAAATGGATTGTATAATTTCACCCACTCTGTGGTCATGAATAATGCTTTATACGCGAATGTCAGAATGCCTGCTAATGACCCTAACAATCATAGCTCATGTCTATAGAATCCATAAAGTCATTGACAGGTTGGTTATTATTTTTTTAATCTTCCACTCTTTTTGCCCGAGTGAGACCTTAAATTGGTTCTCATTAAGATACACAAATAGCCTGGCCCTGGCCCCTCCTGCCCTCTGTGTGTTTACTTTCTCCCCTCATGCTTATTAAAGCTGCTTCTGGAAGCCACATAAAAGCATGCATTTATTTTCTGGGACAGTGTGTTCATGTATTTTATTGTGTGGAGAAAATATACCTTGTCCAAATATGAAGGTGCATTTCCCCAGAAATATTGCACAGAACCGGTATGCAAGAACCTTGATAAATGTGCCACTATTTCAGTGATAATGGAATTGGAATCTCACACCAGAGCTAATGTGGTGGCAGCTGATGGCACTTTCAAGCCCCTTCATTGGAAAACTGCCTCAGTAAGGGGTCAGGGATTCCAAGAATCGCAGCTCGGCCTTTGGCATGTGTAGGTCCCATTGATGTGAAGTCAACATTTCTCTTAAGATTGAAGAACCTACTATGTTCCAGGCAGTGTTCCCAGCACTATCTGCTATTGTTTCATGAATGCTCCCAACCCTGTCAAATGGTTCTTGTCATTAGCTCTATTTTACTAATAAGAACAGGGTGTCTTACTGAAGAGGTGTGAAGTAAACTGTCTGAAGTCACAGAGTGGTGTGTCACTGAATCAGGTGTGA
>NW_006371495.1:0-951 GCF_000327345.1 Myotis davidii
CAATCAAAAAGTGGACAGAGGACCTGAAAATAATTTTTTTAAAAAAATAGTTCCATCTCTCTCTGATGACTCTGACTTTGACAGCTATGAATATGGTGAGTGATCCCTCCAGAGCAGACCTAGCCTATCCCCACAATGCTAGGTTGCCCAGCCAGATGGGTCTCCAGAGGCAGCATGTCATTATTTTCCTCACATCCAACCCTCAACAAGACTCTAACTACCTTCTGGATGCATTCATCCAGCCCAAGCAGCAAGGGATGAGTTTAAAGTGTGGTTAAAATAATACCTGGCTGAGTGCTGAGTGTTGACTTTATGAACATAACTCTAACCCTGAAAGACTGGTGAGCTCTTGGTTAGGGGTTAGGGGTTAGGGGGTGTGAACTTCTTGTACATCTCCCATGCATAGCACAGAACCGTCTTGTATGCTGGGTAATTACTGGGGTTTAGAACCAATGAGGATGTGTTTTGATTATGAAAGTCTGAGGAGTCAGTATTTCTAAGAACTGAATTGGTGGTTGGCTGTCTTGCAGCAAGGTATACAATTGGAAAAATCATTCTATCTTAATAACTCAAAGTACAGATTAAACACAAAATCAGCTTGAAAGGCTATTTAGAGTTCTGTCTTCACACTACATGGCATATTACTGGATGAAGATACTAATGTTCATGCATAAAATGGACAGCATATCTTAATGTGGGCTTCTGTAGAATACTTGCTAAGATTTCTCTGTCTATACTGATATGGGAAAAATGGATATTTTCATATTGCATTTGAATTAGCAAGCTAGTATTCAATTGCAATCGCAGCAAAATTACAAATTGCACAGCTTACTAAAATGGATGCCCTTTCCCCCATTTACATCACTTCTAAGTATACCTCTCTTTTCTTTTTGTAAAATATGTTTTTATTGAATTATTTTAGATAGAGAGGAAGGGAAAGGAATAAAGAGA
>NW_006371496.1:0-951 GCF_000327345.1 Myotis davidii
TTCATGCACCGGGCCTCTAGTATAAATAATAATAAGTGCTTTCTTGAATTCAGGTTAACCCTACTGGCACACCTCTTTTTTATCATGCTTAGCTTTAATGCACTTCATGGATGCTGTGTTTTCTACAAACCGAAGGCAAAATCCTCCACCAGCAAAAACATTACAACTCACTTTATTGAAATATTTGCCTTATTGTCAATCTGAACCCAAACCTGCACTATCTCTGAGATATGCCTTTATTTCCATATTTAACTATTCACCACAGTAACTAAAACTAAAGTTTCCTTTTATTGTTTTCACAGACCTTTCGCCACTAAACGCTTGGTGTCATAGTAAGGGTCACAGCATGTCTTCTCTACTCAACAATCATGTCAGCTTTGCTGCTTGACATCGATGGGGACTCTCTTGACTTCCCATTGCTTGAGTCTGAAATACATTCCTCCCTGCGTCTGATCTCCAGCTCCTCTAGCATGTCAGCTGTCTCCTTCAATTGTTACTTGCTGGCACATATTTAAGGCATCAACCTAATCAGCTGAAATCGATGCTGCCACATTTACTCCTGGAGGAGTTTCCATCACAAACACTCTTGCCGTTTGAGTGAGCATGCCATGACCAAAGTCCAGCAACAGGTTAACAGCTATCAATGACTGCCTTTTTAGAATTGTACACAAACCGCCTTTCCCGATGGCTGTTTACACATCCTACAATGTTTGTTGATCCCAAAGCTTATCCTAATTGGACATTGTAAAGCTTTTATCATTGTGCTAAGTATTTTTATGATTAATAGTTAAATAAGAAGCAGGCCATTAGAGGATGTAGGCAGATGTGTCAATAAATGCATAAACATTGATTAGAGGATTATTAACAGTTGGCGACATTTGCTTCAACAGCAAATACATATATAGATAACAGTGTCTATAATTGAAGTTTATACATTTATTCAATATTGAA
>NW_006371497.1:0-950 GCF_000327345.1 Myotis davidii
TTTTTTTCCTGAATCATTTGAAAGACCTGATGTTCATCATTTCCAAGTACTTTAAGATATGTTTCCTAAGAGCATTCTCCAACATTACCACAATAAAACAACAAAATCTAGAAGTTCCCATCAAACACTTATTGCTGAAACCCCCTTTCAAGTGTCACCAGTTATCTCAGTGATATTTTTACATCAGAAGATCCAGTTCAGAATCATTCATTGTCATGTCTCCTTCAATTATGAAAATTCTTCAATCTTCCCCTAAGTTTCATGACCATTTTGAAGATTAAAGGCTGGTAATTTTGGAGAAGTTTCCCAAATCAGATGTGCCTGATGTCTTCTCACAGTAAATTTGGGTTATGTAGTTTTGATTAAATATCACAGAACTTATATGGTGTTCTTATTGCATGCTATCAGTTTGTCTTGCAATGAGGATGTCCACTTTAATTTCTTGACTAAGATAGTGCTTGCCAATTTTCTCCACCTCAAAGTTGCTATTTTACTTTTTGCAATTAATAAGTATTTTGTGGTGAGGTATTTTGAAAATATGTAAACATCATGTTCCCCATCAAACTGACAATTTATGTGTGTATTTATATCTCAATGGATTCATAGTGTCCCATTTTATATAGTGGGCTATAATCTGCAACTATTGATATTCATTTTGATGTTCAAATTGCCCTGCATTGGCTAGAGAAAACCAATACAAGCTGATTTCTATGTCTTTTACACATACCCTTGTCAAACTTTGAGCATGTTCTTGCTTTCTGTCACAACCAGATATTTCAAGATTATCTCATATTTTAACTCTTGTCACCTAAAAACAACAACAACAAAAAAAACAACACCTTTTCTAAGGAGTTCTTATATTGTGAAATGATATTTAGAAGTCAGTATCTGCACATTAGACATGCTCATTGCTATTCTGGTGTCATCCTCCAGACGTAGCTACAGAAATT
>NW_006371498.1:0-951 GCF_000327345.1 Myotis davidii
GTGTGTGTGCATGCGTGTGTGTGCACATGTATGCCAGTCTATGCATGCAGAAGAGTAGGCCAGCCGAGATGGAGAAGTAAATAAATAGACTCCTTCCTGAGTCTCTTCCTGGAGATGTGGCAGAAGGAAGAGGTACATGGGTCCTAGGACCTAACAACTCATTCGGTGAGGGAGCAAGTCATTGAGTGCCGGATGGAAGGGTGCAGAGAGGTCCAGGTGCCACAGAAGGCACACAGGTGGGGGACACTGTTGAGCGGGCCCCTCTCTTTGCTGTCGCAGGGCAGGGAAATAGCATTTAGTCCACAGCTAGTCAGAGGCCGTCTGGAAAGAGAGGGCCAAGCAATGTGAGGGTGCTGAACTGGTGACAGGGACTCCAGGGTAGCTGGCTAGACAGTCCCAACAGAGCCCATGGAGAGTGGCATTGTCCACAGCCTGGAATCTGATTGATTCCCAGGAGAGGAAACGGAGAGGGGCAAACAGGGAAGCGGCCTGAGGGAGTCTGACCTGGAGATCCTCCCACAATCCAACTTTCCAGAAGTACAAACTAGGACTGAAGATGTTGCCACCAACCCCATCTGTTCCCCCGCGCTCATCAGAGCAAAGGTAGCTGCTCATTCCAGAGGAATATGATTTTATAAGAACATATAGCAGGACACCAGGTTAAATAACATATGCCATAAGAAGCAGAAATTATGGATTAGACGGAAATTCTAAAAAATTAAAACAAGGAAAACAAATATTCTAAAGAAAGAAGCAAAGCTCTAAGGAGCATAAAGTAGAATAAAAAGTTTTGAAGAACCATTTGGCAATTTGGGGCATGACAAATATATTATAAAAAATGAAGAATGTATTGTCAGTAGATAAGCTGGGCAGCAGGATGAATGCAGCTAAAGAACAAATTAATGAACTGAAGGATCCAGTCGGTGAACTCTCCCAGGAAGTGTTTCGGAG
>NW_006371499.1:0-951 GCF_000327345.1 Myotis davidii
CTCCATCCACTGAGCCAAACCGGCCAGGGCAAGGCAAGGTTTTTAAAGGGATGAGTTTCAAGGAGTTGCTAATCAAAGGGTTGGGATACAAGACCATAACTTATTCATTTTCTGATTGGTGGGGGCAACTGGATTTTTAGGGGACTGCTGACTCAATGGTCAGCTAGTGGAGCTGTGAGATAAGAATAATGGGTAGTTTCAATTGACTCATGGTCAGCAGGTAGAGTCATGGGATATTCCAATAGTTGGAGTCACAAAATATGGTCAGCAGGGCAGGTCATAAGGCAGGGGCCAATGCCTCAGTTTCCCTTGGAGTCTGCAAAATACACCAATAAAACAATTTTTTGTAGTAAAACGGACAATGCAAAGAATACAAATTGTCTGATAGGCAAAGTCAGAGTTTAAACTGCAAAATGGCCTAGCTATTGGAGCAAGGTCAGAGACCAAATTGTAGAAGAGTCCAGATATTAGAATCCTCAGTACAGATAAAGCACAAGTGACCCTTGTCCTCTTTCTATCATTCTAGTGTGTAAACCTTTCCTACTTTTGAATGCATTTATATACCTAAACATGAACATGTAGAAAGATAACATTTTATAGTTAAGAAATAAAAGGGATCATACTGAATATATTTTTCCCACAATATCTATTATGAAAATTTGTAAACATACAGAAAAGTTGAAAGAACTGTATATTGAACACCCATATACTTACCACATAGATTCTTCAATTTTTAACATTTTGCTATATTTGCTTTATCAGCTATCTTATTTTTTATACATTTCAAGTTAGTTGCAGACATCAGTACTTTTCTCCCCTAAACACTCCAGCATACATATTATTTAGAGTTCAATATTTGTTTTTTAGGTTAAGTTTATAACACACTATACAACAGTGTTTGCCAATCTTTTGGACCTTATGGACCACCAGTGGTCCACAGACCACCGATTG
>NW_006371500.1:0-951 GCF_000327345.1 Myotis davidii
TGGGAGATGGCAACATAACCATGAAACAACGTACGTCAGGTCTAATGTAACCTGAGGACTGCCCATAGTCTGAGAGCTGTGACTACAACTGATTAATTGCAGAGTGATGACTTCTGGGGTCCTCATGCTTACAAATCATATTCATTTTTACACATCCTAAGATTATGTGTTGCTTATCAGCAAAAGCACTATTATTGTTCAGGGATACAGATTGTGTTCCACTATTGACTCCCAAGTCTTTTTGCCATATTTGTGGCCAAGCTGCTCCCATCTTGTATTGCCTTCAGTACTCCTCATGATGACCACAGCATATTATTTTGAACTTGGTCCTTTGCCCTTCACAGAGTATATAATGCTTCATTTTTATGGTTTAAGATTATTTCATTTAAACTATAACAACCTTACAAAGTACTTGTATTAGAGTTTTCTTTGGCCAACACACGAGTTTATTTTCAATTATTTATCTACGACACAGATAGAAGTTCAGAATAACTTCAGCATTGGGGTGTGCATTTATAGAACAAGATTCATTGTTGATACTAAGCCCTTAGTAACCATTTGCAATTGTGACTTGCCAGTGAGTTGGGCCCCTGCCTACAGGAATATGGTCTGGACTGGACCACATCCTTTGAGTTAGTGCTAAAATGTCATGTGTGACTGAATCAAAATCCTTTCTGAAGTTCAGATAAATTACATATCCTACTTCCTAAATGTCCATATAAACTGTCAACCTCTTGAAAAAGGAAATTAAATCCAAGATAGTGACTACCCAGTGCTCACGCTCTGCTATGTGGTAACTGATTGTTCAATGATTTCATCTAGCACAGAATCTTTACAGATATCAAAATTAACCTGCCTGACTTAGAGGAAGTATAATTTGCTCCCCTTTTATAAAGATGGGCACTAAAATTGCTTTGACTTAATCAACAAACCTTTTTACTGTTTTGTTTT
>NW_006371501.1:0-951 GCF_000327345.1 Myotis davidii
CCTGGCTTGTCCTAACACTTGAAAATTAATGTAATAAATTTTCAATAGCTAACGTTAGATGAATTGCGCTATGGAGATTGGCATTTTAATCAGAAACCACTATATACACAATTCAGTGAAAAGGCATTTTGCTCTAATGGTGGCATTTCTGCCACCATGGCTGACTACTTGGGAAGATATTACTGACTAATAACCTGAATCACTGTGCAGCTGGTTTCCTTGGCAACTAGTGCAGTGGTGCTTCCTTGAAGTGTTTCCCCCAGTCTGAACTTTGACATCCTTGAACAAAATTTGCTTTTATAAAGACATTGGTGAGATTTTCCCCTGAATTTGAAATTAGAAATCTTATAGCTTAAAGGCACCTTCAAGATCACCTAGCCTAACCCTTTATTTACAGTCATAGAACTTGAGGCCCAGACAGGTTAGATGACTTACACGGGGCCCCCAAATTTCCTAATAAGTTGCTTCTTAAACTCTTAGTCCCTCTTTCATGCTTTTTCCAGGTGTTAAAATGATGGAAAACATGGTTCAGATACAGAGCTTCAAGCACTTCCTCATAGTTGCCAATGGAGAGTGGATGTTCCGAGTTCTCACAAGTGCTGCTGAACAGTTATCCATGGACTACAGCTTCAGCAGGGGCTTGGATTGGGCCATGGACCGCTGCCATCACTCAGCATTGCATTAAGTTACACAAGAAGGATGGCATTTCAACCAGACTTTTAATTTTCAACAGTCATTAGCCTGAGCTCTCATAGTGTCCAGGAAGTATAGGCATGTAGACCAAAGTTAAGTTCCTGAAATTGAGGAAGACACTGAAGGTAGGCTGGTGTTGGGATCAAGGGCCTATGACTTTCCTGCACAAAGAATGCCAGTGAGCCCCTTCCTAGGCATAACAGTGAGCAATGAGAGGCCAGGGTTGCTTCTTTCCTGATGTGCAAAATATGCCCCGGG
>NW_006371502.1:0-951 GCF_000327345.1 Myotis davidii
TTGTCAGTTTGGCTCAAATAAATTCACAAAAATCCTCTACAGGTTTGGATGTCTCCTACATTGACAGGCTTTAAGACTAAATATTGGTTATCATGTACCCAAGAATCCAGCATGCTAAGAACTGCATATGGCCCAAAGTGGTCAGACCCATGAGTTGAAAACTGTTGAAATGTGCTGTATGTTCAAGTGTAACATGGTGAGGAGGAATAAAAACAAACTGTGCTCTTCTGTAACGTCTTCCCCACTCAACATGTCTGAGATACAGTCCACGCTTCGCCAACAAAAGCAAATCCAATGTGCACTGACTGGCGCCAGGAGTTTGGGTTGAAATGTCAATGGTGGTTGAATTCCCCTCGAATACAGCTCATGAAACATGACAGAAAATAGTGCCCATGATGCTAGCCAATGGGATGCATGCCCCTTTGTTTCCCTAACCTTTCTGTCAGGTTTGACTCTGGGAAAAAAGTCAATGACCATGTAAAATTATTCATGAGCACTATCTGGGCTCTCAGACAGCCAACAAGCCCAGGACAGGGGATGAACAGTCCTTTTTCCCTTAGCAAAGTGACTCACTGACCCCTTACTTCCCAGCCTTCTCTTCTGGCCCATGGCCGGCTCCAGACTTTCCAACCTAGGGCAATGGGGCAGACCCTTCTCTTGCTGTATCTCCTGGGAACTGGGTTTCTGTTCCTTCATGAAATGCAAGTGAACACACTGAGAATCTGGGTCAGGACACAAGCGGAAAAGCACAGAAATGTAATTGGCCTGTCTCCTCTCCCACAGGCACAGTCAGCTAAGAGAGAGAAGAAAGTCATGTCAGAGGGAACCTAAGGTCCTATCTTCTAAAGTCCTGCGGGGCAATAGCTTGCAGATGGTGCCATCTTTATATTTTCTGGAAAATAAACCTCTACGAAAAAAAAAAGAGAGAGAAAGACCTCGCAAACAAACAAA
>NW_006371503.1:0-951 GCF_000327345.1 Myotis davidii
GGGCTGAGTCTCCATCTTGCTTTCTACAGGTTTGGAGCTCAGAAAAGTCAAATTCCACTGTAGAGTCCACACCTGTTAGCCAAACACTGTCAACTAACCCGTGATTCAACACGATGGTACCTGAGTTAACTCTGGAGGAATGAGTAGGAGTTGCCCAGGTGCTGATGGGATTGTAAGAGAGAATTCCCATAGCCAACCAGATTGAGAAGAGCTACCCTGTTTAAAGACTTACGTGGACCCTTTGTGTCCTTAACCTTCCATTCTGTGGTGGCTCCTTCCCTCTGGGACACTTCTTCCGAGTGCAGCCAGGGACAGAGAGAGATGGAAGAAACGTAAAACCAAGTCTTTGACTTCTTGTCTGCAGATGTGGTGACAAGTTGGGTTTCGGCCCCTCTGGGCTTTTCATGTACATGAGCCAGGATAATTGGGAGTTAGCTTGCTATGGTCAGCTTTCACTAGCACGGCAATAGAGAGAAGCATGGTCATGGATAACAGCAAACAACAGATAATTCACAGCTTTGCCATTTGGCTACAGAATGTGTTGCATAATTTTTATAGGTTTAATGGCAGATTTATTTTGGTGGCAGATATATACTGTGTGTGGCATAATATTAAAACGATGCTCTCTTTTAATGACTACGGGGAGGGCACAGGAAAATGTTGGCCTTGAATTAAATATTCCTTTTGATCAACTCCAAAAGGATAATAAGGAACTGCCTTTTAAGAGGGGAGATAGGAGAGAAAATGAAACAGTATGTGTATATAGTTCCCCATCATGCACATGGTGCTATGCTGATCATTCTTAAAAATGTATCCTTTATTTGATTTTTCCAAATTATGGAAGTAATTCATCCTTGCTTAAACACGTGAACTGGTATTACAAAAAGACAAGTGGGAAATGAATAACATGTCTACCCCTCTCCACACCCTCGTAATTAATGTAAATAGGCT
>NW_006371504.1:0-951 GCF_000327345.1 Myotis davidii
ATAGATAGATAGATAGATAGATAGAGATAGAAAAAGGTAAAAAGGAGAGAGTGGCCATGGCAAAAACACTGATGGTTTTCCATCCAATATTTGCTCCCTCATTGCGTGCTTTTCTGCTTTCCTATTAGAACATCAGTTCTGGCTTTATAATACCTGGGTCTAAAACACACCTAATTCTCAGGTATTTAGTTGGTCTGAGGTAGGACCTGAGAACTCCCATTTTTAACTAGTTCTCAAAAAGTTACTGAAGCTGCTGGTTCAGGGAACACAATTTAAGAACCACTAGGCTAAGCCGATAATAGTAATTCCAGTGCTATTCAGATAGCAGACACCTGAATATTCATACATACGAGTTGATGACTGTTGCCCATTCTAATTACTAATGTTCTGTTCTAACTGAAAGAGAACCATGCTATACTAGTTAAGTAGTTAAATATCACCCCAAATAATTCATTTTCTTTTTCATTACTAGCTTAGAAGTGTCCAAGAAATTTAATTCTGGCCAATAAGTAATGAGAAGAGCTCCACTGAGAACTTGTGAAGAACATTCTTCTTGTTGTTGTTTTTTAATGCATAGAGAGAAAGACTGCTGGATCTGGGTATTGTCTCCTATTTGCATGTGACACCTGGAGATATGGAAGCTGCCTTTGTATAAAAATGGAAATGAACTTAAGAAGATAAGCCACTCACTGTAAAGGGCTGAGCATAGACACAAAGGGATCTGGGGCCTTGATGATACTGTTGAGAGGTCTAGTGTAGGGACTATTCAATCTTTATTTGTTTATTTTTTGTTATATGAGATCATATGTGTTCTTAATTTTAAGCCCTTTCCCATCGTTTTATTTTTCTTGCAGCCAAAATCATCCTAAATGATGCAACGGTTAATCTATCTAGCATAATTAAATTAAAAGTACTACATCTCAGAAAGGATATATGCACCCCTATGTTCAT
>NW_006371505.1:0-951 GCF_000327345.1 Myotis davidii
GTACTTGTGATTCTGTTTCCAGACATCGAGCCCAGAATGAGGGCTCATTTGCAGTGACTCTGACTTTTAACCTATATCTTGTTTGTTTGATTAGTGTCTCAGATCCATTTAAAACTGGTGAGAGTGCAGTCACATGCATAGTTGTCAGCCTTTCAAAGTTCATATATGATTTTTTTTAAAAAAGCTTACTATCATTATTATTTATTGCACTAACAACCATATAGCACTGTTAATATAAATCAAAATGGAAGAAAAAGTTCATCCACACTCCTATTCAGATTTATTTCATCTTTCAAGTTGCCTCCCAAATCTTGGTTATGCATAAAAGTATTTTTTCACACAGTTGTAAAAGTAGGATAGATAAGGGTTGCATTTTACTTTTAAACTTAAGATGCCATACACATTCTTCGTTACTTCATTTTAGTCCTCACAATTAAAATGCTCATATCTACAAATATTCCTTTGAATGGTGAGACCATTTTCATTTATGATTATGAACATTTAGATGAAATGTAGTATATAAATATTGCTACAAAGTGTGTTTTTCTGGCATAATTGAAACATTTTTTTTGGATTATTTCCTTGGTATAAAGTCCCAAAAGTGAGGTCAAAGGGGTAAGAATATTATAGCAAATTTGTGTCCTTGATGAGTTGCACTCATTTACACTGCACATTGTCACCCTATCAGTCTTACCTGTTAGCATTGGGAATTCTCATTTAAGTTCTTTCCTTCCTGGATGGCTGGCAAGTGAGTGCATTTGGATGTCATCACGGCAGTGGACAAATGCATGTTATTTCCTAGTCTTCGCTCCTGCTCTCTGGGGGGAAGAATGTGAAGGTACTTCCTTAGAGTCTTAACTCGTCTCTTAAACTAATAATTAGGAAGCAACCCAAGGAAATACTATTTAGACATGTCAGCGTACGTTAATTCCTCATGTTCTTTCATGTTCT
>NW_006371506.1:0-951 GCF_000327345.1 Myotis davidii
CTCCTAACTTGCCTCTGGATTCCCATTCTTCAATCCATTCTGCATCACGCAACCAGAATAATTTTTGTTTCTGTAAAAACAATAAAACAGATCTGATCTTTTCAGTGCCCAGCTCAAAAATTTTTAGTGGCTCTCTGTTTTTTTCTCAAAATGAAACCGAAAACTTCCAGCTTCCATTTAGAACAGAGAAGGCTGGAAAGAGCAGAGATCTCCCTGTTACAACTAAGCCACTGAATAATTAGTAAAATCACAACTTTCCTGGATCTACCAAAAAAGTTGAGGTTGCAGGGCAGCCAGTGAGCTCAGGATTTGGGGGAAAGATAACTCCCTCCAAGGAGAAATAGAATGCAAGTACTTCACAGCATATGCCACCAGAAATAATTCAGCTGGAAATTTTAACAAACTGCTAAAAGCTTCGTATGGTCCACCATCGAGTACAGTTCACCTGGGAGCCACTAAAACAGAGGGAATTTGCATCCACTTGTAGGCTCTTCTCCACAGATCTCTGCTGGTCCTCACAGGAAAGTCTAGGGTAGAATGAGAGTATAGGCAAAGGAACCACTGTGATACTGACTTGGAAGATGGGAAGAGCAGGTGTTGACGGATAAGCGAGAGCCCTGCCCCATTAATCTCCCCTCTTTCCCCCATGGAACCAAAGCTTGCAGGTGCTGGGGGAAGGGGATCAAAGCCTGTTGCCCTTAGGACATGTCTTGGTTATCATAGCCACTGTAGTGGTATCAGAAGCTTGTGTTCAAGCCTCCCTTATTTTACTTCATAAAGGCCCCAACACACAAGATTAGTGATGCTGGAAATTCCTGTATGGTGAAAAGAAGCTGCATAGGGCTTCCTGTAAGGGTACAGCACAATAAGATATTTTGAGAGAGAGAACATTCACATAACTTGTATTACAGTATATTGTATAATTGTTCTATTTTATTATTAGTTATTGTT
>NW_006371507.1:0-951 GCF_000327345.1 Myotis davidii
TAGATAGATAGATAGATAGATAGATGATAATAGGAAGATATGGGAGTACATTTAGTTATACACATCTGATTTCTTTAATTCTGGTCAGATTCCATGAAACATGTAAGTCTAAAATCTGTATCAATGGGCCAAAATCAAGGTATCAGCAAAGCCACGAGGGCCCTGGAGGACACTCATTCTCACCTTTTTCAGCTGTGGGGACTGCCAGCACTCCTCGGTGTGATAGTTAATTGTACATATGCGTCAACTTCACTGGTCTAGGGGATGCTTACATAGCTGGTAAAACATTATTTCTAGGTGTGTCTATGAGGGAATTTCCAGAAGAGACTGAATGGATTCCCCCACCAATGGAGGTAGGCATCATCCCATCTTTTAAAAGCCTGGAAAGAACAAAAAGGCAAAATTAAAAAGGTGACTATGTTCTCTCTGCTTGAGCTGAGACATCTATTTTCTTGTGCCCTAGGACATTAGCAGCCCTGCTTCTCTGGCTTTCAGAATCTGACCAGAATTCACACCATTAGCTTCATCTACTCCCAACCATTCTCAGGCCTTTGGACTTTGGCTGAATTACATCACTCACTTTCCTGGTTATCCAGTTCATAGACAGTAGATCATGGAACTTCTGGGTCTTTGTAATCACCTGAATCAACATCTATAATCTTAATATCCTATTGGTTCTGTTTCTTTGAAGAATGCTGATTAATAATACACTTGGCTTTTTGCCACGTCACTCGCAGCTCCTTGCTCACACTGCCTCATCCTCTTCCTCTGTGAGTAATCTTCCTCCATCCCTCTCTGATGAAGACATTGTGATTGCATTAGGTCCACCAGATAGTCCAGGATAATTTTTCCATCTCAAGATGTTTAACTTAAATCACATCTGCAAAGACCCTTTTCCATATACAATAACATTTCTAGGTTCCAGATATTAGTAAGAGACATTATATTAGT
>NW_006371508.1:0-951 GCF_000327345.1 Myotis davidii
TAGAGACCTAGACTCAGAGTCCAAGGTTGTGTATTCCTGAAATCACATTGCATCACATGTTCAAAAACTCTCTTATTTACTTCACAAGCAGAGACTTTGAACATAACATTAAACATTTAGCAAGAGTGGAGAGTTTTTTTAAAAAGACTTTCAATGTTGTCTCTTTCTGGGTTGGGAATCTAATCAATATCCACCAACAAGCTCCCAGTGTAAAAGGAGTGAGGTATTCGGGTTAATTAAGGCAGAGGTTTTAACCCAGCACATTTGAGTTTGAGTCCTGACTATGCCCCTTACTGTCTGTGGTCTCTTGGGAAAGGAACATTCTCTGGGCAAGTTTTCATCTCTAAATTGGAGGTGAAAATAAAACCTACTTCACATGCTGTTATCAGGACTAAATTAGAATGCATACAGAGTACTTACGAAGTGCAAGGGGCCAACGCTCTAACCACTGAGCTATGGGCCAGGGCAAGGCATAGTTTTTCTTTTTAAAGTGACTACATACTAGTACTCTTCCATCACCTATATTTTGGCCATACCCCTACTTTCGGACATCTAGGTGGGATTTATCACCACGATGGCTAACCCCACAGTGAAGAGCCTTCTACGAAGTGTTTGAATAGATTGTTTCCTTTGGATCTTATTTCTAGATGTGGAATTACTTGGGCAAAGGGCAGAACATTTTTAAAGACCTTAATACATATTGCTTGACCACCATCCAGAAAGGTCAGCCTAATTTATGTTCCTATTTTATGATGTTTGAAGGTTCTAAACACCATGTAATGTTAACAGCAGACAGAGACAGAGTTCAATTATTTGGTTTTTAGTTTTCTTCTGGCTTTTCTAGCCAAGTGTTCCACTCCTATGGGAACGTATGCACAGGTGACCCAGAGCGCCACATTTGGTTATACCAATACCGACGTCAAAGGGTACTTTCTATTAATTAATATGGCC
>NW_006371509.1:0-951 GCF_000327345.1 Myotis davidii
TAGTTTCAGGTGTACAGCATAGTGGTTAGACACGCATATACTTTACCCAGTGTCTCCCCCGGTATTTCCAGTACCCCTCTGGCACCATACATAGTCGTGGCAGTGTTATTGACTATATTCCCTATGCTGTGTTTTACGTCCCCATGACTATTTTTAAACTTGGCTCCAATCTTAAAGATGGATACCTCTCTGCATTTGAACCCCAACTCCCCTGATCTGACTTTATTCATTTATTTTTGGACCTCAGGGCACAGAATTGAGTTAACTATATGGCAGATTTTTGTCATATGTTTCGGCAAGCACTTCTTCTGTTTGATCATGTTTTGTTTTTCTCTTTGCCATCTCCACCCTAATGTTTTTAACATGCAGCTCTCCAATTCCTCCTTCCTGTGTTTTTGTAAATGCGTGTAACTCTGTCTTTGAAAACTGTCAGGATATTTGTGTGTGTGCGTGTTTTAAAAATTAGATAAATTGTACCGTGTCGTAGGTCACCTGCTTTATTTCCTTTTTTTTCCATGTCAAGTCCTTCTGATTTAGCCATGTTATCTAAGTAAAATGATTTCATGATGTCTGACTCTTGCAAAGTATGCTGCTGAATATACATAACCCTGATTACCTTTTCCTCCCCTGAGGAACTCCTATGTTGTTTCCAACACCTTGTGACCATAACCAACACTATGGTGAACATTCTTCTACATGTACTATTATGGATTTGAACAGAGATCTCTCTAGGATGAACCTGGGGATGGAATTTACTATATTCCATTCATACTTAATTTATTTTTAGATCTCTCGTTAGCTGAGCTATACCAGTTTGTACTTCCTACTAGTTTGTAATTCATACTATTTCCTTTCCCCACATTCTGACCAACTCTTCCTGTTATTCAAATGTCTAACTGTGCCAGTGAGATAGATGCAAAGGCCAATCTATAATAATAAAAGCATAATATG
>NW_006371510.1:0-951 GCF_000327345.1 Myotis davidii
TAGGAAGGTTGAGAACCACTGCTCTAAGCCCTTCTCTCCTCTTCTCTCAATATATCTCTCTTCCCCATTCTCTCACCAGCTTCTAAATGACCTTATTTTCTCTTTGTCTCTTTTGGTTTACTCCTGCTCTCACCCAACTTAGTTCTTTTGTCAGTTGCCTCTCCCTTCACCTTCCAAAATGGGAAATCAGAAATGTCTGTACATATAATTTTATCTATTGGATTAATTTCTTCTGTTGCCCTTGTTAAAGTTGAATGCATGTCAAGTTTCCTACACTGTCAGAGCTTAGCCCAGTGTCTGCAATACAAGTAGGTCTTAAGAAACGTTTTGAATGAATAGATGTTTCTCTGCTTGCTCTTGAGATAAATTTTAAAAATATATATAACCTAAACTAACTAGATTCTTAGCAATTCCATTAATCATTCAAATATTAACCAAGAACAGTCTCTGGTCTTTATACTGAGACAATGTCTGTGAAGGACACAGAGTAAGTATTACTGACTTTCACTGTAATTACTTACAAGCTACATGGGATACAACAATATGACCCATAAAACAATGAGGGAAATATTAGAAAAGAACAGTTAGTGGCTGACTTGTGTGGAATAACCGTAGGTGCTGTGAAAATATAGGGAAGAGGTCTCAGTGACTGGGGGAAGGCCACTTGATTAATTCTTTTGGGAGAGAGTAACATATGTAACAAGAGACATCTACAAACAAATCAACAAACAGACTTTCCAACCCTTGTTTAAGGCTTTTTGCAAATTTTGGTTTTACTTTCCAAACTGTGAATTTTAAGTGCCAGTGAAGTTTTATTTTTGAGCTCAAATGTGTTGATAACTGTCCAGTCTGAACCGATTGCTAATACATTTGAGAATTAAGTTATCTGAATGTTTTTTGTTCTCATTACAAGCTTTTCACAGTGAGAAAAATATTTTGATTTCATTTTTT
>NW_006371511.1:0-951 GCF_000327345.1 Myotis davidii
CGTGTATAATAAATGGCATTGACTGGGCCTATTTCACATTTGGTGGGAACATTCCATATTTTTCCCTGTGTATTTTTTTTCTTCCCACACTGAGGGTTTTCCATATACAGTGTATTCTTCACCCTTCATTTGAGCCCTGTTGCTTTTTCCCCCTTGGTTCCTTCAGCATGAGTTGTATTTTCCTCTAATGGGTTCTCTGTCCAGATGACTCTGAACAGAACTTTTCCTATAATTTTTAGCCTCCTTTGATGGTGTTTTAGGAACAGCAGAGCCTCTTGTTGAACTGAGGGTTTCTTTACTACTACAGTTGGGCTAGGCACAGGGTTACTCACTCTTGGCACTGTTGACAATTTGGGCTGTACAGTTCTGTGTTGTGTGAGCTCCCTTGTGCATTGTAGGGTGTTTAGCAGTATCCCTAGCCTCCACTCAGTAGATGCTAATAGCACCCCTTCCCAAAATTATAACTAAAAATGTCTATCCCCAGGAGTGGGGGAGAAATTCTTCCAGTCAGCTCCATTGAGAGGCTGTCTTCCCTCCCTTGTTCTAACTTGAGAATTAGACGATATAGAGTGGTTAACTAAAGGAAAAACAATTTTGGTATTTCTTGGATCAGGTATTGTGCCAAGTCCCATGGATGCAAAGGGGGAAAAAAATCAGTCTTTTAAAACAAAAGTTATATAAACATCAAGCAGGTGAATTCTATAATAACTTTAGCTGGTTCTATACCACAAAAAGCAGGCTCTATTTGGCTTAAGGCTGTCACCATAGGGTTTGATTACATTCTCTGCCCCATGTAGTTCTCTGAAATCCTTAATGTAGTATCAGAACCATCTGTGAGCCCCCAAAGTACCATACTCTTTTCTTTGGACTTTTGTACAAAATTCCCTTGCTGTTCAGAATGATCTTTGCCTATATTACTTTTGTTAATCCTCACTGGAGGATATTTTTCCA
>NW_006371512.1:0-951 GCF_000327345.1 Myotis davidii
AAGATTTCCTCTTTTCTACTCCTCTGAAACGGATTTTAAACTAAAACTGATTTTTTTTCTTTCCGTTTATACAAGATATCATTTATTGGGGGTTAGGGATTGTTTTTATTTCCTATTATGAAGATTTTGCAGAGCTCTTAGATTTTAATGGAAATTTATTGCTGGTGTTTTTGACAAAAGGGATATGTTTTGTTCTTAGACAAGTGGCAATTTTCTCCACAGTAGCATAGCAGCAGACTAGCACAAGGCTGCAGCCAGCAACCAGTAAGAGTGACGGGTCCTGAGTGTCAGTACCATTTGCATGAGCCCAACTTCTAAGTGAGCTGAGAGGAACCTTGTTCCTACTGAGTTTCAATAAGTACTCAAATATTCAGCTTTGATGCAAATTCTTCCAGTATTAACCATTTGTCCATTGATGGTAAGAGATTCCATGAAACATGTATGAAATCCAAGAGGCACTGCTATTCTTCTGTGTAGGGGCAACTTGGGAATGATCCCTGACACTGTTGATACTATTATTTCTTTAGCTCTTCCCAAATGGTTTTTTCACCTGAGGTTACATAATGCACATGTAAGAATTAAAATAAATTGAATAGATGGTATGAAGGAATTAGTGCAAAACAAATATAGAGGCTATCTCCTCAAAGTGAGCCTCTGGCTATCCACAGATCAAAATATGGACGGAAGGGAGAGTGGGGGAAAAAGAGGGAGAGGAGGAGAATTAATCTCATACTACATACGTGGTATGCAAACAACAAATCAAGTTGAGTAAATGGTGTTCTCAGGAGATTCTCTCACTAAATCATTAAATCTCACTATCTATGAATCCCACAGAAAAACCTCATTCTCCAGCATCCTCATGGTGAAGTCTTTTCAAAAATAAAAGAGGTAAATAATTATGGAATCAAGGCATAGACATGCAAAATAAGAATATATTTACATGTGAAGAAA
>NW_006371513.1:0-951 GCF_000327345.1 Myotis davidii
CACGCCGAGCTCAACAGGTTCACCATCACTGACCTAGCGCGATGTTCAATACAGATTTGTTGAATGAGAGAATGCGATGTTTAAACTCCCTTTATAGAACTAATCTTGAGACTCTTCGCATTACAGCCAAGGATAGTATTCCTTTACTGTGGCAGATAGCCCCATTACTGAGAATTTCAGCTTAAAATCTTTCTTGTTATATAAACCAAGACTGTTCTTTAAAGAAAAATCTATCCATCCATTGGTTTCATAATATGGTACTCCTTGGAGGTATGTGACATACAAATGAATCCCTCGATTGTCTGGCAATCTTTTAAATATTTGAAGCAAGCTATTTTAAGGGAATGGTACAGAGGTATCAACTTATTTCTTTGTCCTGTCTTTCCAACCCCACTGACTGACCCCACACCCTCTCTCATGATATTAGCTAGATTTCTGTGGGTAATGGAATTTGCAGGACCAAAACAAATTCACCTGAGAACCTTTTATCTTTTGTAAATACCTAATGAACTGAGCGGCTATGTGAAGTGTCAGAGACCATGTCCCCTGTCCGAGGGAAAATGATTGGCACTGGGCAGGAAGATATCACAGATCCAGTGTGTTTTGCCTGGCATGGGATAAACAATCAATTTTCTCAATGATCACGCCAGCGTCCCCAGAAAGAACGTGCATGGCAAACATGACAGACTAAATAGAAGGGACGTTTTACTCTTGAATAGATGCTACAGAAGTGTCTTGACTTATATGACCCTAGAGAAGAGAAAGCTCTAATTATGCCCAAGATTACTTTTCCTTCAGTCCTCAGGAAGAGTGGCTATAGGTCTGAAGGAACTTTAGCCAAGGAACATAAAGAAATGTGCTACCTAGCCCATTTCATTTGGAAAAAATATATATCAGTGACATGCAATTGCATTCGCCTTAAAACTTGTTGAAACTATAAGTCTAAGCTTC
>NW_006371514.1:0-951 GCF_000327345.1 Myotis davidii
TAATGAGTTTGCCGACCACTGCCCTAGACAATACTATTCATTAAATCACAGGTTTGATCATGCTGAAGTTTTCCTTCCCGATACACATTAAAATAAATATACAACTATTTAAACAAAAATGTTCATCCATGTATCACCTAAAATCATCTTGGGTGCCATGTGGTACAAAGACAAGCCTCTGGGAAACATGGGTTCAGGACAACGTCATGCCACTCAGATTTCATATCCGCATAACAGGATTACATGTCTGTCAGGAAGGGCTTAGCTTCTTATCTAGCTCAGTACAGATGGCCTCTGCATGGCCCTCTGGGAGCTACAGGGCAGCACGAGGCACAGTCAGCACTAATGGGGCCTAGGCTGTGCCTTTCTCTTGCTAGTAATCTCAGGACATAGGCACCCAGGCCACTCCACGTAGGAGACTAGAAGCTGATCACACAAGCCATCCACTTTCTCAGATGGACCGTGAACTGGATGTGGGAAAGGGTTGATGCTAACAGTGATGCTACCTGCAAGGTCTCACCTCACCACAGCTATACCTGCAGGGGCTCCATAAGTGGCCTCAAGGTCAATGGCAGAATGACATTGCTGGGTCGGCTGCGGCTACTGAACCCCTTGTGTCCACCCTACGCAGGAACAGAGCGCTGTACAGGGAGACAGAAGATCTGAAATCAGGTTCCTGCTTTGTTACCAGTAGGACACTTGGCCCAAGTCATTTCCCTTTCCTCCCTGAGCCTCAACTTTCCTATCTGTGAAGTTAAGGGGTTAAGCATGGATAAACCTTGAAAGCATTATGCTAAGTGAAAGGAACAGTCACCAAACACCACATATTGGTGGTCTCTTTCACTGAAGGAGAAAACACAGGGAGAGGGCAGGTTGTGAGGAAAGATGAAGGGTTTGGTTGGGAAAAGCTGAACTGGTGTACTGGAGGACCATTCATGGATATGTCCAGTA
>NW_006371515.1:0-951 GCF_000327345.1 Myotis davidii
GTCAGTGCACATCATAGCGACCAGTTGTTTGGTCTTCCGGTCACTTAGGCTTTTATATATTTGTATGTGTGCACAAATATATGTATATGTGTGTTTATGTGTGGTCACTGATTCCATTAGTCACTTCATAAGTCAAACCCAATACCAACTTCAAATAAGTGACCTCAAAACATTCCCCATTCGACCCCTGAATTGCCTGAGGAACACTCTGCCCCCCAAATCCAGGAAAGCAAATCAGATCTATCTGTGGACAAGGCTAATCTAGATCCCCCCAAAAAAACATCCTTTGGGTTCCTTGCTCTCACTTCCACTTTTATTTACCTTTAAAATAGAAATATCTACTTAGAAACCGTGCTTCTGCCTTTGTTTTTCCCTATAATATTTATAAATAGACTTGGGATAGAACTGTTTCTTAGGTAGAAGCAACAAAGAGCTTTAAAGAGTTTTAAAATGCAAACGTAGGTCAGCTTCCCTCAGGAGGCAGGAGATGAGGATGACAGTGCAGAAGAGAGGTGTCTACTTAGCTGAAAAGTCAGAGAAGATACAAAAACAAGTAAGATAGGATTTGAGGCTGGAGAGTAGGGGGCTCATGGGGCCTGAAAATACATGGACCCTCCTCGAAGCTGGAGACTCCATCACCTGTCACCCTTCTCTACCCCTTCTCTGATGTAATATGATGGTTTGGAGAACAGGCAAGGGAGGGAAACCTAATTGGGATGTTCTATTGTGGGCCTAGATATCAAACTTTCTCACAATAGACACATACTTTTTTAAAAGCTTTATGTACTGACATTTATTTGACTTTTATTAACATTTATTTGCTAAATTATTCCTGGGCCATAAGTTCTGTCTCTTCCATTTCTTCTGGGATCTACTTTTATTCTATGCAGCCTCCTCTTCTGGTTTAGGAACAATCTTCCCTTTTTCAGTAAGAATCCTTCCCATGTGGCA
>NW_006371516.1:0-951 GCF_000327345.1 Myotis davidii
CAACCAATTGAGCTACACTGGCCAGAGCTATCTAATATTTTAATAGCCAGGGTGGTCATGGGAATTATTATGCTCAGTATTCTGGCACAATAATTATTTTTAGAGTTTATATGAAAAATTATCTTCCTTGAAAAATTTAGAGAAATTTGTAATGCTCAAGACATTGAATAGAACAAAGTGTGACTTGATTATATTAAGCAGAATATATTACAATTTTATAATTAACACAATGAAATGTATTAGTCTTCTATGTAGCACAGTATAGCGTGCTACAAGAGAATACCAGTCTTGGAGGTAATAAGCTAGGCTTTGTTTTCTAGCTTTTTAAATTGTTAATATGAAGCTCAATTCTCTATCACTTAAAAGACAGACTTTTTAAAAATAATAATATTAGTACTCCCTATTATAATTACTTTCCTTTTTTATTTTAAATAATCTGACAGAAAAATTTTCTTGCTTGGTGGTGGAATTAAAAAGATTTATCAATGTTTCACCTGTAATGCCTTGACATTTCCCTGTTTAAAATAAATAAGAAAGCTTGAATATAAAAGATATCCCTTTATTTATGAGTCTGTCTTTATTTTGCTTGGTAGTTCACTTTGTTTCTTAAATCCCACCTGAGCCATAGATAGCGAGCCGGCAGACAGCTCTGGGTCATGGGAGTGGGAATTTGTGAAGGTGGAGGGATTGAGCAAAATAATAAAAGAAAGAGGGAGAACTCATGGATATGGACAACAGTCCTGGTGATTGTGGGGGTGGGGGTGAAGATGCATGAGGTCATAGCAGGAATAAATGGTGATAGAAAAAATAAATAAAAAAGATAGTCCTTTAAACAAGGTTCAGTAGGATGTTCTGTTTTTTATAAATAGGTCTTTTGGTTCTGGCCAGTTTTCTAAGTGGTTAGAGCATGGGCCCAGGGACTAAAGGGTCATGGGTTCGATTCTGATCAAG
>NW_006371517.1:0-951 GCF_000327345.1 Myotis davidii
CCAAGATGTTCTTCTAATATAGCAATGGGTATGAGTCTTCAAGGACCTATCAAAAATACTTAGCCATCTGGAACCAATACTTTGGGTAGCAAATCCCTTTCCACAAAGATACATAATATGGAATAGCTCTTTCACTTGCCAAATGTTATATCCTAACATACAAGGATGCAGTATCCCAAACAGAATTGTGCCCGATAATTGCCAATTTCTTAATTTATTGACAGATTGTACTCATTAACCAGTTCTCTTAATTATCTATAGCATGTTTATTTTTAATAGGGAGAAAGGGTTAACCAGGTAAGCTAGCAGGTTTCTTTCGCTCTAAGCAAAGCGCCTCTAATTTTGGTCTCCCTGCAGCAACCTGCTACCTGTTTCTGTAAATGAAAGAAGAATTGAGGGCTTTAAAAATAGATTTCCAGGAAGCTTTAACTCATGTTCCCAACATTAATGAAACTGTGAAGAAAAGGATTTCACACATGGGACTCAGAGATCTTACATATTCTCAACTAAAGAATATGGAAAAAATAAACATCAAATCTGAGTTCTAGAAAATTCTGCCTGAGTATCTGAGCAGACAGGATGCAACGCCATTCTGCATAACATATCATTGTGTTAGATCTATTGTCATGAAATTCTACAGAGCATACTACACTTTTCTTCATAAACAGGATGTTTATTTTTGATGTGGCAATCATTTAGCATGTTATTATAAATCTTCGTATATTAGAATACTTGGACACAGTTAATCTCTTTTCCACCTTCGGAGTCTATTTGGGGGGCAGAGAGGGAGGGGAAAGAACAAGTTTGCAGTGATTTAGGTGAAGATTTGTATTGTGTGTTGGGAATTGATATTCACAGCTCATGGTTGAATAGCACTCATTTTCTGTGCCTAATCATCAGCTGGGGTTTGTGGCTGGGTTTCATTATGCCTACGATGTCCTAAATTGGAGG
>NW_006371518.1:0-951 GCF_000327345.1 Myotis davidii
AGCTTCAGACTGTTCAAGATTCTGCCCATTTCAATCAGAAACACGATTTAAGTAATTCACTTATACCCTTGGAAATGATCTGGCAATATTAGAAATGTTTCATCAAATGTCTCATTTCACTCATTTGCATACATTTATAGCAATCTGCATTCTTATGTGCATCAAGTCATATTGAGGGAAATGCATGATTGGTCATATTCACAATTATCCTCTTTTCTTTTGACTCTGAATGGAGATGAGGAGTGGTCTCTGGAGCTGGACTAGCTTGGTTTGCCCAGCTCCTTCACTTTCTAGCTGTGTGACATGGACAACTTCCTTTCCCTCTAACTTTTTATATTGATAAATTGAGGAACATACTAACTAGTTTCAACTTCATAGGTCATAGTGGTAATTAAATGAGTAAATTCATGTAAAGGTTTTAAAGCAATGATTGATACATAAGTGCTCAGGACAAGTTATCTCAGCACAAATCCAAAGAACTTACTTAAATATTGGTAATTCTATCTAACTGTAGTATATGTAGTACATGTAGTTTTAATTACTTCTCTAAATAATTATGTGTTTTTAGTCGGAATTCATTCTGATATGAATTGAAAGAAAAAAAATCTTGTACCTACCTTAACTAGAGAAAGGACTACATTGGCTCACATGAACAGGAAATCCTAGAGGAGATTTCACATTAAGCCTGGCTGAATTAAGAATTCAGACAATGTTAGCAATAATAAATCAATCTATTTTTCTCTCTCTTTTCAATCCCTTGGTTCTGTTGTCCCAAATTTGACTTTATTCTTAGGAAAAAATGACTTTCAACCACTCTGTCCTTATAATTCTTAGCTATCACAATCTCAAAAAAGAGAGACTACCCTCTCACAATATCCTTATAAATCCCCATGTAAAATAAATACATGAAAATGGAAGAGGGTCTAGGATATGGCCTCTGCCTTCACATTT
>NW_006371519.1:0-951 GCF_000327345.1 Myotis davidii
TGCCAATGACTTTATAAGTATCTCTCCAAAATCCTCATGTTCTACCAAATGCAATACATTTTCTGAGATAGAATCTGCTGTGATCAGACGACCATTTTGAGAATCCCTGCTTTCAAAGAACTCAAAGTCTTTTCGTCAGACCATCATTAGATTTTGAAAATATAGCTTATACTTCTAACTTTTGAAATACTGTACCAATAATGAGGCTTCAACAACTATAAGATCTACTACCAGAACTCTGCAGGTGGCCTACTCAAAACTTTGGATATATTCAAAATAAAATATCCATTCACCAAGACATCTGGATTGCAAATAATACTAACATATCTATAATCTTAATATGCAAAATAACTCTTTGTATTTTATTTAAATGAGGCACATAATAACCATTTTTGTTCAGTTTTGTTAGTAAGACATTTTATGAAGAAGACTTAGATTAGCTAAATGCCATGCCATTTAGATATTGAGCATTAAAATTAGTATTTAAGCCAGCGTGGTTCTAGAGTCCAAAGCTACTTTCTTCATCTCGAAGCTACTATTCAGTGCAAAATAGGGAGACAGGTGCTCCAGAACACTGCTTCTCAAACTTAAATATGCACCAAATCACTTGAGAGACTTGTTGAAATGCAGATAATGACTCCTATACATCTGGGGTGGAGCCTGAGATTTCAATTTTTAACGAACTTTCAGGTATTGTTAATACTGTTAGTAATAGTCCTAGCCACACTTTCGCATGCAAGGACAATACACAGTAGATAATCAGAAACGTTTATGTTATACTTATGCAGCACTTAAATCTCTGTTCTGACCATACTTCTTTTTTGTTTTGGGGGAAGATACATTCTGATTAAGTACACATTACTTTATTGATTATTTTGTAAGTTATATGCAATTTCACCCTAATCATCTTCATAAACCATACTAAGTTTATGTTTATCCCATTATTAAAAA
>NW_006371520.1:0-951 GCF_000327345.1 Myotis davidii
AGTGTGCCTTAAAATCTTGTTCTACTCCTTCTGCCAATGGACTGGGAGATCTTTGTTTGTTATTTAATTCCTCTTATCTAGCCCCAGTCAGATTCTCCAGCTCTCTCTTTTTCATCCTCTTTATGCACCCTGGAAACCAAAAAGGAACTATTTGCTGCTTCCCTAGAATTCCTTATTTCCACATCTTTGCTTACAGTCTTCTCTGTGGGCGAAGTTCCCTCTTCCATATCTCTGTACTCAAATCTTCGCCAGCCTTCAACATCCACTCAAAAGACACTTCTTACAAAATGCTTTCCCTCAATCCCACATCTGAAAGCAATTCTTCTGCCAAACCCCTCTTTGTGTTTTATCTATATCTCCAGTGTTTCTGGTATCACATTTTACCCTGCTTTTAAATTACTCATGCAGGTTTCTCATCTCCCCTGCAAAATGACTTCTAACTCCTGAAGACTGTCTGGCGCATCTTTTGATCTCCCTAGGTGTCTGAATATCACAGGTGCTAAACCCTCTCCTCCATAGAGAAGTCCCTAAAGAAGTGAAGCTCACACCATGTATCTACATAACCATCAATCTCCTTCACTGTTTCCTGGAAACAAACTCCCAGTCACTGAAGTTTTTTGCAGTGACTTACTTTCTCTTCACCACTACTCCAGGCACCAGTTAGATGGACTGCATGTTTGTGTCCTCTCCCCTCCCCAAATTCAGGTGTTGAAATCCAAACCGCCAATGTAATGGGAGTAAAAGGTTTTACCATGGGGAGTAATTAGGTCATGAAGGCTCTGCTCTCAAGAAGAGGATTAGTGCCTCCCTTTTGCCATGTGAAGATACAATGAAAAGATGGCAGTCTGCATCCTCAGAAAGGGCTCGCACCCAAACACTGATCTCAAGCTTCTAGCCTTCAGAAATGTAAGAAATAAGTTTCTGTTGTTTATCAGCCACCCAGTCTATGGT
>NW_006371521.1:0-951 GCF_000327345.1 Myotis davidii
ATTCCAAGAGTTTTAGGAGCTCTGTGCCAGAAATGGGACAAAGTCCAAATATGTATTCCTTCTTATAAATCACAATATCACAATTAAAAAGTCAATTAATTTAAAAAATAAGTGAAGCAGATGGGTGATATTCACTATGAAAGGCTAACACTGAGGAAGCCAGGAAAAGATGGGAAAGCGTTGCTCTTGGGAGATATTAATAGATGAGTCACCATCAATTCCATGAGGTCACTTCAGGAGGCTCGATGCATCAGCAAGTTCCTTCCTATGGTTATGATCTTCTGTGTCTCACACCAGGAAAGTACAAAGGGAAGACAACAGCTTTGGGAGTGTGTACTTAACACACTGCTCAAAACTGCGGGGGCAGCTCTGCTGAGCTACAGAGAGAATTCCCAGGGGGAAGGCCATTTCTCTGACATCTGCACCAATACTGGAAGAAATAGAAGGTTGTCCTCCAGACCCTGTTCAGTAGTAGGAAGCAGGTTTTCCTGGGATGTTATCTGAGGAGACCCAGAATGGAAGAAGGAAGGAAAGAGCAAAAAGTTAGAAAAGGGAAGCCAAAAGGATTGAAGATAAAAAAGCCAACAGGTGGATTCAGAATTGTGTTCCAACATGAAGAAGAGCAGGAGAGACTGAAAGTGAATTTTCAGTACAAGATGTGGACTTGAATTGCACTGAAAAAGAAATGTTAAATATCCCTGGGTATGTTTTAGGATGAGATTGGCAACTCATGGCTTTGTAATTTAGAACAGGAGAATGGAGAAAATTAACTTTTTTAAAAGTTTGTATTTTTCCTAATTACATAGTTTGATAAGCATGTTGTAAATTTGGGAAATATGAAAAAAATCTCAATGAAGAAAATCATACATATATTGCCCAGAGATAATCACTGTACACATGTTAGGGTATATACTTACAGCCTTTCATTTCTACATATATGTATATATTTTT
>NW_006371522.1:0-951 GCF_000327345.1 Myotis davidii
ACATCTGTAAGACCTCTATACCTCTCTTCTTCCTCAACTCTTCTATAAACACCTTGAGTAAAGACTATATTTATATTCTCTTGATCTTCATATTCCCAGTACCTAGCATGCAGTAGACATTTAATGCTTACTAAATGAACATCAAGTGAGAGGTACGCATGCTCAGTTCAGAGAAAAGAGACTATGGACTAGAAAAACTAGGACCCTGAAGAAAAGGAGTGCCAGTATGTGAGCAGAAAGAAAATACAAGGCATAGTCAGAATACAAAATGTGACCATTTGGCAAATTATTTACACTGAAATGAAAAATTCACAATGGAATGCAAATTGTTTGCACTTTATGCAAATTATAATTATAGAAATTATAATTCTTTATCTTTAAGAACAAGGACTATTATTACATTGTTAACAAATATTGTATTATCATTTCAACAAATCTGAGGTATTTTGCACCCTTTTCTTTTACAAACTAAATCTGATGTACATTTTGTAATTATTGCAAATCTCAATTTGGACTAGCTGAATTTCCAGGGCTCAACAGTCACATGTAGCCAGTGGCCACAATATTGAACAGCACGGGTCTATAAGATATGCAATAAGCACTTCAAAGTGTTTGAGCAAGAGTATGCCTGATGAAAAATTCTAGAAAATGAACAATGGTAGGACTGTTCAGGAAAGTCACATAATTAGAAGAGCTAGAGAGATCATTTTTCTCTTACTCTCAGGCACAAATCTTTGACAAATGTCTTCCAGTACCCAACAAAATGAAACTTACTATATCTCCTTAAATAACCCAATTAAGTCATAAAATAGCTCTACCTGAATTTAAAAAAGAGAATTTTCCCTCATTTTGAGCTGCAATTTATTTCTGTTAATATGTGAGATAATTTTTCCTAAGTCCTTCTTCCAGCTCAAATATCCCCAGTTCCTTCAGCCATGTCTGGTATTAAAT
>NW_006371523.1:0-951 GCF_000327345.1 Myotis davidii
GAGACTCTATCCTCCTGTCTCTGTAGCTATTTTAGGGAAACAATCTTGTAACCCTTTTAAAAAAAATAGTCTCTTTCTGATCAAACATGTATAAATTAGTAACCCCACCCGGGCCTTGGACCTGCTGGGAGTCACCACACTGCTTAAGGATGAGGCTTCAGGACTGTCAATCCCTTGTTGCCTGCAGGGGATAAGGACGTGGGGATAGGTTTTCCTTAACTGCCAGTCTGGTGGCCCACATCCAACCACAGACGGTGTCTGCTAGCCTTTGGCTGATTGTGAAGATCCTCCCTTGAGAACTTGACAGTAATTCAAAGATCAGAAAGGTAGGAGGAGGAAGTTGTATGGCACCTATGTTGTATCTTTACAAAAGGTTTGCTTGTGGAGGTTTGCTTGGGCCCCGTTGGATCCTTGATCTCTGTCACCCGCTGAGAGCTGCCACCCTGGGCACTGGACATGCCCTCAGTGCAGGCACAGCCCGGGGAGACTGGGCCACCCGCAGCGTTGCCTTGCAAAACCTATTGCCCTTTGCCTATTTCCTATCCCAGATCTTTCCTTCCTGCCCTTAGGCCGGGAAAGTGCTATCACCGCCCTAATAATATCCCAACAGATTTTAAAGGAGCACCTGGCCTTTGTAGAGGACCTATGCCTGTTCAACCTCAAAGACAAAGGAAAACACACGCTTAAAAATGGTTAAGGGAGTACGTTTTATGGGATGTGTATTTTACCACAATTTAAAAAATTGAAAAAGCAATGGCAGAGGGAACTCCTGACACATTGAATTAATAAAGGAAGCTATTTGTGGTAAATGAAAACCATATGACTTGAAAATCATCCCCTGGAGTTTCTCTTGTGATGCTTGAAAAGGCTCATTCAGGGGTCAGGGAGGCACTGCAGTCTCATGGGGAAGGTTTTGTGTTTTTTAATCCTCACCTGAGGATATGCTTATTG
>NW_006371524.1:0-952 GCF_000327345.1 Myotis davidii
TTTAAAAAAAATTCTAAGACATGTAAAATGTAAGACAGATTTTAAGCTGACCTATTCTGGTTTTGTGGAAAGAGGCAACCACAAATCACTGCTGCTGTTCAGAATTATTGCAAGTATGTGCTTCAAATCAAAACCTATGTTTATCATGCCTTTTGATAAGAGGAGCAAATAAAATTTTGGATGGGAGGAACTGTCATTCTCATGCAATAATCTTGAGTATCTGTACCATTTCCTGTAGTTTGAACTGTGTTCAGAGAGCTTTTAAGAAGGCAGGTTACTAAGTGGACATAGGTAGCACCTGCCTGCATCACGAGAGTCATGGTGACTGTTCTCATTCACATCCCTGCCATCAGGACCTGTTAGTCAGGTTTCTGTCCCCGAGGCAGCATTTTATGGGCTCAGAGATTATACCTGAGCCATATTGCTATTCTTTCTGATGGTGCCAGCCCTCCCAGCACTGTTCTTTCTATACCACACTACTTTGTTTAAATCCATGAAGAAGGAAAAGAGACAACTGGCTTCAGTTACCCACCTACTAGCAATAAAAAATAATAATAGTAAAATAGGAGCTAATGCTGCCAAGTGTGTGCTCTATGCAACCCTCCTTACATACCTTATCTCATGCATTCCTCACAGCTCACGCGATAAGTGCCATTCTAACTCTCACATTTTAGAAAACTGAATCATCGATCCCATGGCCTTTGGGTGAAATTTTTACCTCTCATTTTTATTCTCTAAAATAAGAATAAAAAAGAAGAAATGAAGTAAGAACAAAAATCTCTAAGCACAAATATGTTCTCTCTTGGGGTCTCGTGTCTGGGCACTGGGTTATTTTTTAGCTTAGGAAGCAGAGGCAGGAAGTAGGACCTTGAGTGAATTTCAAGAGCAGTCTCTTATGGTAAGTCATTATCATGGAATGTGCAAATGTTGAAGTAGGCGAGGACCCTGGTCC
>NW_006371525.1:0-951 GCF_000327345.1 Myotis davidii
AATGTGCAGCCAAGGTTGAGAACCACTGCCAGGTAGCAGACCATCAATAAATCTGTGGAATGAATGAATGACTGCATGAAGGAATACCTCCTTCCTCCTCTGTCACTTGTGGATATAGTTCTTACCTGTGTCCACATGTCTCACCTGTGCATGGTAGCCATGTCTTCCCAGTAATAAGTTCAATAAATCAGTGCTACACCCTCCTTTCGCCTACGATCTCCCTATAATGCTGTCTGGGGGAGCAAGGGATGGAAATGCCTTAAGAAAAGACAGGATTGTTCCTTTCTGACCCCCCAAATACTGTTCCCCTGAATATAGCTTTCTATTACGGATGGGGACTGACAGAGTGGTTTCTCACGGCCCTGGTTTGGGCTTCCACCATGACACATCCTCCATCTAATACATCAGCAGCTCCCATCGGGAGGCTCAGAGACACTCTGCTCTGTTCCCCCTGAACCCCAGAGGCTACTGTAAATCTCTCATAAACATCCTAGTCAGGAACTTCTCAGTGCTTCCCACCAAAGACCTGCCGGAGGCACATGACACACGCTTACCCCTGGTGTCTGGGGATGCCTTCTCCTCCAAGATTGTATTATTTTGAAATGTGTGTAAATGTGGTATCTTCTACTCTATAAAATGTCTTCCTATAAAAATGCTTTATATTTAAATTACTTATGAAAATTACTTAACTGGTTCAAACCGCCCAATCCAGAGGAAAACTGTCTCTCTGAGGCCGTGTGCCCTCAGTGTCCCTATGGCTTTCAGGGCCTCCGACTTGAGGACATGCTCTTGAATGTGAGAGTTCGTGGACAGGCAGTCCCAGTGGGCAGGAAGTATGGAGGGAGGGAAATGCCAGGAACTGTTTATGGAGACCATATGGTGGAGGGAGGCCAAGGACACCCAGACACCAGACTGATAGCACATGATGACACTGAGGAGTTAGGAAACCTC
>NW_006371526.1:0-952 GCF_000327345.1 Myotis davidii
TATATTATGAAGTTAGAGACAAAAAACATTTTGTCCTCATTTCAATATACAGAAATTAAGGAAGATCAGGGATGACTCCAAATTTTCAGCTTAAGTCAGATGATAATGACACTTATTCATGCACTCATTCATTCAACAAAAATTTAATTAACCATTATTGTAGGAGGTACTGGATACAGACCTGGTCCTACCTTTGCTGTGGTAATAGTTACTCTATATTAGGCTCAGTTTATGAGTCTTCTCAGATTTTCTGGGCTTTAGCTTCTCTGGGACTCTTGGCATTTTGCTCTGTTTCAGCTGCCACCATGAGTGACTTAGTTAAGTCCCTTGTGGTTTGATTGTCCAAGGCCGACCAGCCACATACCCACAGACTCCTCCCATCACTTCTGGACTCCAGGGTAGGGCACTTGGCTTTCTGAGTGGCTATCAAAGAATATGGATAACACAACTGGGCAGTGTGGGAAGTTAGCTTCCTGTGGGACAATCTTTGACTAACAGGAAACAGGGGACATAAAGTGCCTCCCTTCCTGGGATTGTTCCAAAACGTGATTACTCCATATTGTCTATATGAAGATGTTCTGTATGGCTGAGTGGTTGCACCTGTTAAGAGACTGGCTGTTACTCCACAAGGCTTGTCATTAGCGGTGGTTATCACAGTAATGCATCACCATGCATTGCTTCTCATTTTTCCTTACCTTTTTCCTCACTGTTGATAATACCTCCTAAGTAAAGCCTCGGCCCTTAATCCTTGAACCAGGCTGTTTCCTAGGGAGCTGGGCTAAGACACACCCACACAGACAAATAGAAGATGAGTTTGAGTGAACTTAAGTAAAAATTATCCATCCATTCAAAAATATTTATTGAGCACCTCCATATATATTTGAATTAGGGATGCCATGGTGAAGAATACAGACATGTTTCCTGCTCTTGTTGAGCTTACCTTCAATGGGGA
>NW_006371527.1:0-952 GCF_000327345.1 Myotis davidii
GTCAGTGATCACTTCCCACCATTCTCAGCCCCTCCCCAATATTTGGAATTTCGATTCACCAACCCAGATAACTCAGAATCTAATAACATCCCTTTGATAATCACAAATGATTCCTAGTTCCCACAATACAACTTCCTCCTCCTAGGAAGACTGGCAAGGGCTGGGGAGGTCTATGCCATGACCCTTGTTTTAGCTAGTCAAGGTGAGTCCTTTCTTTTATTACCTCTCTTCCTGACAATGGGCAGGGATGGGAGAGAATCATAACAATAACTATGGTTAACTTTTAGTAGGCACAAAACATCTTACATGCAATCATTAAGTCTCCTGACAATCACAAAGGTGGGCACTATGATTATCTCCAATATTTAGATAAGTGAACTAAGGTCAAGAAAGGTTAAGTAACTAGCCCAAGGATATTAGAGCCTTCATACATAGCTGGTGGGAATGTAAAATACAACCAATAAGTAGTAGGGGCAGCGTTAGAACCTAAGTTTGCCTCAGCTCTTCACCACACATGACACTGTTGTAAAGGTCTGCTCTACTTAGTGGTTCCCATGGGACCCCAATTCAGCAGTCTCCTTTCCTGAGTGCCTGATCACAAGGGTTCCTCCTTCAAATCTGCAGGCCAAAAAGGACATGTTCTGAATTCTGTGTCCCATATGCTCAGGGACTACAAAGTCCAGGAACACGGGAGGACAATTATAATCACACAGTCAGCATTCCATTCATGGCAGGCTATTAACTATGGACGTAGGAGAGCAATATCTTTTGCAGTACACCCTGGGAAGAGGTCTTCATCTGCAGCCACATACTTGGCAAATGCATCAGGGCTCTTTTCTGCCCTGCTATATTTATTATGACTTTTTTCATATATAATACCATACCCAAAATCATTGTTCCATGGGAAAATTTTCACTACCATATTCATGTAGACACACACACACACACACAC
>NW_006371528.1:0-951 GCF_000327345.1 Myotis davidii
CAGCTATCTATGACTACTGGTCACAATGGAACTACTTTATAAATAATCCCAAGAGGGCTGAGAACCAAATGCCCACTTTGGGCTGCAGTTTACAGACAACTTTGACAGGGTTTGACGAAGAGCGAAGTGACGTTACGGAAGAGGACAGTGAGGGTGTCCCGCGCCCAAAAACAGCTTGGAAGGAAAGGGATGTGGAAGAGCATCAGCCCCAAATCATAACAGCATGAAGTCCCGCCCCTGCACACATAGGCTTGAAAATACAAGGAGATGTTCCCAGGTCCTGTGTCAGGACCCTCAGGAGGAAGGACCTACGCATTCACTTTAAACACAGAGTTTGATTGGCACAGTGAGTTTTAAACATTGCGCCAGGGGATGAACTGGAAAATTCTGCAAAGGAATGTCCTGCACAGCTTTGAAAATGGAAATACGGAGGCAAATTTGCTTCTTCAGTGAGCTTTGTGTTTACTTTCACCTGAGTGATTAATGATAAACCTGCAAAGGATTATTTGGTCATAATATCATCATTTATATATAAATTACAAAGGAGCCCTTATACACAAATGACACAGTGAAATTATCACTCAGTAAACAGATTCTAATAAGTCGCAAGAATATCAATACAGGGTTGTAATCAGCTCAGCTTTCTAACCTTCACTAAGATGAAAATGTTTACACAGAACATCTAGTTTAGTAGATGGGAAGTCGCATACAAAATAATTAGCATCAAGCATTCCTTTAAAAGCTGGGAATCTAGATAAAATAACTGCTAATAAAAGCTTTTGTTAAGCTCCTGGTACTCATATAAGAAAAGAAATACCATATTTATAACAGAAGTTGGATAAATTATTCCGAAGAATAAGCCTTTGCTGAGGAAATTGTAGCTTCAGGAACAGAGCTAACCTTCACAAAGGCTCCCAGCTGAATTACAATCAGCTCTACCCTAAAAAAAAA
>NW_006371529.1:0-952 GCF_000327345.1 Myotis davidii
ATGGACATCTCTCCAAAGAAGACACACAAATGGCCAACAAGCACCTGAAAAGATGCCCGGAGTCATTACCCATCAGGGAGATGTGAATCAAAACCACGTGAGATGCCACTTTATCTAGTTCACACCCATGGGGAAGGCTAACATCAAAAAGACAGGACAACTGCTGGCAAGGGTGTGGGGACACTGGCACCCGCACATGCTGCTGTCAAGTGGTGCCGGCACTTTGGCAACAGTCTGGCGGTTGCCCAAACGGTTAAACAGTGCCCTGCCTGGGACTCAGGTGCCAGGGTCGGAACAGGTGCTTTATCAGCACTAGCTCATTCACTCGCTCAGGCCTATGATATTTATTTCACAGATGAGCAAAAGAAGCTCAGAGAAGTGAGGTGCTGCCGGGGGCTGCCCCAAATCCCCTCATTCCCCTTGTCCAGCCACAGAACCCTGGCCAGGCCACTTCACCTCTTCAGAGCTCCGTTTCCTCACCTAAACCAGCTCCCAGGGCAGGTCCAATAGGACAAACCAGATAAAAAGCGCTGTGAGCTGCCTGGCCATGGCGAGTGCTCTGTAAATGTTGGCTCTGGAGGCCCAGGGTCCCAGAAATGAGGGGCCAGTCCTGGATTCCCATCCAGGGCTAATCAGCACCCACTAGATGCTGATACATGTCACCTGAACCCAGTGACCAATAAACCAGCTTCTTGAATCCAATTTCCCCCCCTCAGGGCCCATCTGGGTTAATTACTCTGTGCCTGCACACCCCTACCTTCTGAGAATTTGAGGACCAGCTTGTCCTGAGAGTTACCCAAAACTTCCCCCAGGGCAGAAGCCACCAAAACAAATCCCCAACCAACCCCCCTGGCTGGCAAGCAGGGGCTATAAGGCAGCGGACCACCAGGGGGCAGCAGAGGCGCATGCAGCTTTCTGGAGGGCGCACAGGCCTCAGCCTCTGAGCATGCTC
>NW_006371530.1:0-952 GCF_000327345.1 Myotis davidii
ATGCCATATCCTCAGCATATTATCCATGACCAGAGAGAGAACCGAAGAGTTAAGTGACACATTCTTTTAGAGATAACTTGTCACCCTAAATGAGTATATTTAAACCATACATTTTGGCACTGAGTTACAAGTAGCTACCGACTATTTTTGCCTGCTCCCCCTGAAGCTGGAAGCAATTTCATTAGTAAAAGACCAACTGGCTGTTTGAAAGTGTCTGAAAGATACATACTCATTAGGAGAAAGTGACTTTCCTAAGAGCTTTATATCTCAAAGGAGGGAAGATGATCAGGGTCACAAATGAGGAGGTAATGTTACGAGGGTGAGGAGAAAGAACACTGTGACCTCTGGGATTCCTCTAAGCAGAAAGTTACAGGCTTTCAGCACCCAATCATCTTAGCTTTTAAGCGCCTACCGAGGAGTAAGTAATAAAGAGCTTTGGGAGCTGAGCAGCGCTGCCAAGGGGGGAGCGCGGCCGAGTGGAGCGGAAGGCATCAGGCTAAAGTGCCTTCGTTCTTCTCTAGTCCAACCCAGCCAGCAGTTCTGCATCTGCAGGAGGAAAATGTTTTTCTCCCGGCTTTTGCTTCAAACAAGAGAAAATGCCCCATAGCAACTACCTTCAGTGAGACCCTCCAGCCCCCTGCCCACCTGTTTTTACTTCTAAGCAGCTCTGAGGTCAGATGAGGCGGGGCAGAGCCTCAGAGCCTTTCCCAAGGAAAGGCCGGTTCAGGAGTGGCAGCCTGTCGGGGCCATCCCCCCAGGAAGGGACACATGCCACCACCCCAGTGTGGGGGCGCTGACTGGGGATCTGCACTGAGGTGCTTTGTCCGCCATCTCCAGGGAAACCTCGGTGGTTTCTTTTTAAAAAATTGATCTTAGAGAGGAAGGGGAGAGAGACACATCGATTTGTTGGTTTGTTCAATTATGTATGCATTCATTGGTTGATTCTTGTATG
>NW_006371531.1:0-952 GCF_000327345.1 Myotis davidii
TTTTGGTGGCTCTCCTGTTTTGAGCATGATAGGTTTTGATGACCTTTTCCTTGACTGTTTAAATGAAGTTGTACCACAGAGGGTTAGAGGCCAGTTGGAGTCAGCTCAGATGTGGCGCTAATTCCTACTGGAGAGAGGGGAACACGTGAGTACCCCTGTGCCTCTCAGCCCCATTTTAATTCAAGGAATCCCTTCTCATTCTCTTAAGAAAAAGCTTTTAATTATGAAAAATGTGAAACACAAACAAAAAAATTTCAAGAAAGTGTAATGAAAGGAAAGTATAATCTTTTACAAGATGGTGGAATTGGAGTTCTCTACAGTCATTCCCATCACAGGATATGGATTTTGACAATAACCTACTGATAAGAATGCCTTTGTGGGAATTTGGGAGTCTATGAAGAACTTCCAGTGCATCACTAGAAAAACCCCCACACAAACTAATCCAAGAATAGACACATTGAAGAGGATAAGCAGTTATACTTCTTCCATGTCACCCTTGTTTCGTGGCCACACACCTCAGTGCCAACAGAGATCCTTCAGTCCATGATTTCTCCAGTGGGGCAAAGTGAGAGCTGTGAGCGAGGGCCTGGCTCCCCCAGACATGTGGGGTGGTACCCAGAGGCCCACTTCTATCTCTGTCTTCCCTCTTCCATCCAGAATGCCAAGGAGAGCTGCATAGCGGATTGATGGGCAAGGAATGGCAGGGAGAGCAGCAACCAGGACTCAAACCCATCAAAAGGAGGCAGAGCCCCCTTGGGTGCCATGAGGACACCCAGCATGGGTTGCTGGGGATGCCTCTGCTGTGAACGCCCAACGGGCCCATAGGCACCTGCAATGTTCCCCATAGCCCCTCTCCCTCCTACCTTGTGGCCAGTCCCTGCATGTGCTGCCAGGGATGGAGGTGTGAGCCTTGGCAGACAGCTAGGGAGCACATGCAGAGAGCCTGCCCAAC
>NW_006371532.1:0-952 GCF_000327345.1 Myotis davidii
GAGTTAATTCATCTGATGCCTTAATTGGAATTTATTTGCCTTAATTTATCCATTGAAGCCCTTCCCAGCTTGCTCCTCTCCATCCCCATGCTCTGTTTTCTATCTTTCATTCCAAGCCCTCTTCTCCGAGCATTTATCACCAGTTTCCAATATTTGGGGTCAATGCCTTTATTTTGCCTTCCAACTCAGCTGCTCAGCGGAAGCTTGATTTGACGGTCCAGCTTCCAGGCCCTTTCAACTGCTGGGCATCATCTCTTGAATCACCTTCCATTCCATGCTCTGCTACCCAAGGGAAAATCACACTCTGCTCCCACGACTAATGCAAGCCCCCCAAATTTCAGCTTAGACCTAGAATCCTGGGCTTTGTTTATTTGGCTGGAAACTGGGCTAACAAACACGATAAGGAGGACCATCAGTGCTCTTATTAAAGGAAGCAGCCCCCATGTCAAGAACACTGAGCCAACACTTTCCCCTCTGCCTCTCCCCAGCCTACTCAGCCCCAAAGCCATGGTTAAGTCCCTACTCCATGTTGCCTTTACCAATTTTCCCCAAGAATTACTGAGAACCTTATTAAACTTCTGATGTTCATTACCCAGACTAATATTTAATTATATATGGTCTCATTTTGTTTTGTGTGATTTAAGGTCTGCCTCATTAGACTAAATGCTTGTTGAAACAGGGACAATACTGCCATGTTCTCCTTAACCCTGGTCATCAACATCATCAGAGCAAATGGTTATTTAACACTTACTGTGTATAGTTAGGCTCTACAAGACTTAGGTCACTTAATCTGTATAAGAACCCTATTAAGTAGGTACTATTATTATCCCCTTTTGCAGATGAGAATACTGAGGCATACAGAGGATAAGTAACTTGCACAAGATCACTTGGATACTATGTGGTGACACAAGTATTCAAGTTTATGCAGTTCTAGGATCTCTGGGCTTCACCA
>NW_006371533.1:0-952 GCF_000327345.1 Myotis davidii
ACATGGTGACAGAAGATGATTTGACTTTGGGTCTGTGTGTATATGTGTGTTTTCCAATTACTAACATCTCACTTACTGACACAGTAGTATAATGCATTTAAATCAAAGTTCTGTTCTATAATACATTTGTCACTGTTGTTCCTTATAATTGCAATAACTATTCCTTCCCTGTCCACAAAGTAAAGTAATTATTCCTCCAAAACAAATCAGAAAGAATTCTCCAGGGAAGATACCCCTGCCCTCTCTCCAGACAGACTCGATAGCTCCTTTACGGTGTGATTTCTGTACCTAATACATTCTTTGACCACTAAGCTTCTGACATTGTTCTGTAATTTACTTCTTTCTGCATCCCTAATACATACTAGGTCTCTTGACAAAACAGACTGTTTTTCTATCCCTCCCAGTATTCCAAGTGCCTGGCAATATGTCCCATCCACATATTTACTAAAATGAATTCAATCTGTCTGATCCACATATTTATTGAAATGAACTCAATTACTGAAATGCATTTGTGCATTTTCGTAGGAGACAGGCAACTGATTGGACAAGAAAACAAAATCGGATTAATACTGAATCCATGAAGTTGGAATTCTCTGTTGTTTCTAATATTGTGCTTTTCTAAGTTACACGTTAAATTATCCATCCGAATTTATACTTATTATCTTAGCCACACATATTTTAAGTATTATTTTATGATTGTTTTAAAGCATTCATAAATAATTTAACTACTCATATAATAAATTTATTTTCAAAAATTGCTACAGCTGGATCATTCTTGTTTGTTGAACCAAACAAAGAACCAAGGCATGTATTTCAATCGCAATTTGCCTAATCCTATAGATGGTGTATGCTTATATGAATCTAAACCAAATTCATTTTAAAATGCAGATTTTTAAGGCAATTTAAATAATAAATAATTTTTCTCAACAATATGATTTTTAGGAGATGTTGT
>NW_006371534.1:0-952 GCF_000327345.1 Myotis davidii
AGGGTCTTTGAGCTCTGAAGGAATTTGAATCTCATGCAGTTCCTGTAAGTGGTGAGTGATTGTGAGGGGAGGCTGAGAATTGGCCTCCCTCATGATGATTAATTGACAGAGAATTATTTAAAGTTGGTAAGTCTTTTGTAGAACATTAGGAAAATACCAGAGAGCATATGGAGGGAGAAAAAATTAAGAGTGGTTTGATGAAGGCAACGCATTTATTTTTGGGCAGGCTTTTAAAAATCATGAAAAGAAACCCTAGATTTTGAAAATAATTATTTCTCAAATGCTACTATTTTAACCTATATTTTATATCTATGGCCTTGACTGCTAAGGAGATAGTTCACATAATTATATCTGTAAATGTAAGCCTGGGCATCTGCTGAGCATGACTTAGAAATTGATAATTAGCATTATATCAAAGGATTTGGACAGCCTACTGTTAACACCATCATTAAAATGAACAGAAAGATCACATTGATCAAATAAGATAAGAATACTTAAAGCATTGAATCTATGGGCTTTCTTGCAAGTTATTACCTCAGAAGGCAATGGAATAATCTCTGCTTTTCAACTAATTGCCAGCCCTCAAGTATTTTATTGGGTTTAAAGGTTAAAATAGCAGCTCATTTAAAAGAAACTATGCTTGTTCTCTATTCAGTTTTTCTCATTTTGATCTTAGACTTTAAGACTTTGAAATATCTTAGAGCTCCTTAGACACATACTCCTCAGAAAGAACTTTGACAACACAGCTTTGAAAACAGTGTATTTCAAATGGCTTTTCATACTGGTCTTTAAAACCCAAGTGTCTCATCTCTCCATCATCGTTGTTATTTAACATTGTCCTTTTAGGTCTGGCCAAGGCAATAAGATATAGAGTAGAAATAAAACATAATTAATAGAAGAAAGAGATAAAAGGTCACTCGTTCACTATAATATTATGATTTCACAAGTTGGG
>NW_006371535.1:0-952 GCF_000327345.1 Myotis davidii
GTTTCATATCTCAAAATGTGAATTGAGCGTAACATAGTAGTTTAGAATATGGCCTTTAGAGTCAACAGTCATTTTGAATTTTAGCTCCAACACCACCTTTCAGTGTCATGTAAACACTTTACTTCTCTGAGTCTCAGTTTCCTATAATATGGGGGTGGTAATATCTATCTCATAGGATCAGTAAAAATGAGAAAATAGATTTAATGCATTTAGCACAGTGCTTGGTAAACAGTAAATGTACTTCCTAGTCATATCAGTAATAACAACAATGATAAAATATCACCATATGTTCTTACACTCAGGAAATGCTGCCCTTAAAGACAAAGAAGACCAATTTGGGAGAACACCACTTATGTACTGTGTGCTGGCTGACAGACTGGACTGTGCAGATACGCTCCTAAAGGCAGGAGCAGACGTGAATAAAACAGACCATAGCCAAAGAACAGCCCTCCATCTTGCAGCTCAAAAGGTGAGACATAAAATCACTTTGAAGTGTAAACCTTTTGTGTGGTGGTTGTTACTTGGTTCGTGGAACTGTACAATGGAGAGATGATAAAGAAATCACAAGTATATGACTCTTAGTTTCATGTGTTTTCTCTTAAAACTGCAGAGAGTAAAGCACAGATAACCATCAGTGGCTACTTTCATTCATCTAAGTTCCTTGAATAATAGAATTCATCTTACGATCTAAGGTGGTCATGGAAAAGAAATTAAAATTATATGTACAATATAATTAAACTATATTACAAATTACTTTATGCGTGGGAAAAAGCAAAGGAAAAAAAGAACAACATCCCACTAAGATGTTGATAGTGGTTGGGTTTAAATATTGGAAATATTAGGCATTCTTTGTACTTTTCACTGTTTAACGTTTTTTTCCTTGATGAGTATTACTTTTACAATATAAATATATAGTCTCGCCCTACCCGGTTTGGTTCAGTGGATAGAGCAT
>NW_006371536.1:0-952 GCF_000327345.1 Myotis davidii
GTTTTTAATTTACAAAATACTCTTGTTGCATTTGTTGCACACATTAGCCTCGCCAGCACTGAAACCTCCAGCTGGTGTTGTGTCGTCTGTAGGCTCAAGTCGAAGTCCAGGAAGTTGCTGACTTAAGATAGGTTGGGGCCTCCCACAGGAGCCTGGGAGAACTGGCCTGTGTCTAGCACTAGCTCCGAGAGGAGGTGGCTCTCTTTGCCTTGCAAGTCCAGACAGTTATCGAGTGAATGATCAACAGATATTCATTTTCCTTCACTGAGAGAAAAGTATAGAGAGTTAATGAGTTATTGGTGCCCTGGAATCTCTACCCCTTTTCTGTTCTCCTACCAGACCTCCAGCACATGCTCCTGGTGACTGAGATTGGAATGGAAAGGTTGAAAATGACATGTGATGTTGCTCAGGAACAGTCTATGAATTAGGCACTGCACTGTGATGGAGCAGTAATACCCTTGGACTTGGGCAATTGGGCCCTCCTGGGACCCCTTTTTTTGGTGGGTGCTGCTCAGAGCTTTTTCTGCTTTGCTTCTAACCAATGGAGCAAGACATTTTGGGGCTTAAGAAGCATGCACCCAGAGCTCATGCCCAACCCCTCTATAATCTGGGTACTGAGACTAGATAATTCCTGCCCAAATGACCCTAATACTTTTTCCAGGGCCTATGAAGGCCTCATTCCTCATCTGTCCTCCTGAGAGTGGCGTGTGTGTGTTGAGAGAATGGAGTTTGGACATGAGGAATAGGGTATCCACACACATGCACCCCCGGTCCTCACAATGAAGGATGGATCCAGTTATGGGAACAAAGGCAAGAAGCCAATCAATACTGGAGACCTTCACATATTTTCTTGACCTGGTCAGGAGACGTTAGGGGCAGTCCCATTGTGCGGGGCCAAAGGAAAGGTGGAGCTTAAAGCCTCCACTGTGCACCCCAAGTTTCTATCCTTTTC
>NW_006371537.1:0-952 GCF_000327345.1 Myotis davidii
AGTACTCTTCTAGGAGTCTCTGGGTGACTTTTCACCTATCCTGAGGTGAGTGAGTGGCCAGATGTGGAAACACCACCCGGATGGCTTTAGCACACCAGCATCCCCTGGGGAGTCTCAGAAGTAGGTGGGTCAGGAAACCCCCTTGAAGACTGGCCTCGCTGCAGCTTGGGCCACATGAGTTGGGTATAAAAGAGAAGCGTGGCCTCAGTGGGCTGGGCCTATGAGTTAAGCCTGAGAGTAAGAGAACTAGTGATTCTTGTTTGGCAGTGGCCCCTTAAAATGGCTGCACCAAAACATCAATCCAGAAGCCCAAGATGGGACTAAGGGCTAAGAAGCCCCCAGGTGTACCCCAAAGAGTTTGGAAGTGGCTTCTAGGCTCAGCAAGCGACTTTAGGCCTCAAAGACCCTGTTAGGCCATGGCTATATTGTATGGATTTTTATACCACGGGTTAAATCACAAATGCCGATGTGTAACAATCCCATATTGTGAGAACATGGTACTCCCCAGAGCAGTGGACACTATTGGTACCCTGCCCGGATCCTTTTCTGGTTCTGGGAGCTCATCCCCAGTTCCTGTGACTTTGCTGCTAAAAACTACAGTTGTGATACTCTTTAGATGACTGTCCATGGGTAACTAGTGCCCTCGTACCCATTCTGAGGGCCACTATTCTCATAGCCAATGATTGACTGGTGCGGGTGCACAGCACTCCGTCTGCAGATGCAGGAACTCAGATGCCACACAGACTCCCCTGTGAGCAGGCTGAGGCTGCAGCTGCAACCACACTCTTGTTTGGCTTCTTCTCTTTTTCCGTCCTGCTCTCTTCTCTCCCTTCCTGGCTTCTCCTAGAGGCACTTCCTTAGTAGATCACTGGTTCTCACATGCTCATCTCAGGGTCTGCTTCTGGGGATCCCCACCAGGAAAACACAGTCAGACTTTACAGTGGGGCCTTGA
>NW_006371538.1:0-952 GCF_000327345.1 Myotis davidii
GGCAAGGGCAAAAGAGATGCCCTTTTAAAGAGGATTCATTCTATTTTAGGTAATATATTTGTCACTGTTCAATTTTGAAATCCAACAATAGAAAATAAGTATTAGCAACTATAATTATGATGCCTCAGGTATTTTTGGAAAATAATTCAAATTTCAAAATTTTAAGATCTTTGGAGACTGAAGGAAGTTAATGAGCTGTAAGTTTACAATGTACAGCATTGAGTTGAAATGTAGACAAGAAGTGAAATTTTACCACCTATAAAATAGACTTAATAGAAAATTAGTAACATTACATAGTTCTAATTTATGGACTGCCCACAGGAGATGTAAAAACAGAGACCAGACCATATACAGTGAAGTCAAATTTTACAAACCAGTATATTTTCCTAAATTTTGTATTGATCAGATGAGGCCAGATTTTGCTGCAATCAAATCATCAGTTTTTTTGCAAATAAAATGAATTTCTCATTCATACAAAATCATTTCCAAGCAATGACTCAAAGATCCAGGATGTTTCTTGTTCCCCCACCATTATTACTCATTGCTCTGCTGTTCCTAAGAGGAGGAAAGGAAGGTTTGTGCATTCAATAGTAAATGATTTGGCCCAGAGGTGACCCACATCACATCTGTTCATATCCATTTTCCCAAAATTAGTCACCTAAGTAGTGACTAAACTAGCCCTTCTTAATTGCAAGAGGGCTTATATGTGGAAGAATACATGGATATTCAGGAACCATTGACTATCTGTGCTACATCATAGAATGCTACTTCTATAAAGCATTAATAAAGGATAAGCATTTAATGTCCCAGTACAAGGCACATTTAGTGTAAGTGTTTAGAAATTAAATGCATCTCTGTATGATGGGTCTACTTAACCATTTTAATATGCTAACAAACATCGATGATGTGATGTGCACAAGAAGAGTATTTAACATGCAACATTTCTCACACT
>NW_006371539.1:0-952 GCF_000327345.1 Myotis davidii
TCTTCATGATCCTTGTCCTGACCTGCCGCCCTCAGCTTCTTAAATTATTACAACCTCCGTTTCATCTGTTCAACAAGCACTCAGGATCCTCTGGGCTTCAGGACTCAGCTCTGCGGACTGATTCCTTATCTACTTTACATTCATGGCCTCACGGGGGCCTTTGATTTTTCTCTACATTCTGGATTCAGGCTTCTCCTGCCATCTTTGACCTGTGCTGCTGCCTGACCCCTGCCATTTGGAATTACTCCAGCTGTCTTCTCATCTTTGCACCCGCTGCTGTATTTTGGCTTCCAGTTTTATTGCATATCTTGAATCCTCACTCTATCATTGATTGATTCTTATTTTTTATACTCTTAATTTCATTGAGACTCGTTACTTATGGCCACACTGGGAACGGGTGTGTGTTTGGGAAGCTTATTATAAGAAGCGGGGATCTAGGACTGATTAGCATTTGCAAAAGCAAATAAAGGAGTTTCACATAATCACCGATTCTCACAGTTAACCCTCTTAGCTCACTACGTCCATGGCACCAGGAAAACAGGAGTGACCGTTAATGTCCACCTTTTTCCCCCCAAAGCCCTATTTTCAAGTGTTTCTTTTATTAAAATATGAACAACTTATATTAACTTAAATAGTAAATCTTCAAAGTATCTCTACTTTTTAAGAGAGTCACGTTCAGTAGGCAGAAAGCAAAAAGATGGTCATGGGATGGTTACTTAGGGTTAGGATGCCTTGAATTATCCAGAGAATGGGAGCCATTGAGTCACTAGGGTGGAGGTCCAATATTGTGTCAGTTCAAGAGCAAGAGAGAGCTCCAGACCTTGCACAGGACACGGATGTGGTCTGATAAGTAGGTCCAAATGTATAACATAAGTGGCAAAAAGAAATAGGGAAAGTAAAGCATTGCAGTGAGGTTCCGATACCATTTTCATGTGAAGAAGACAGAATCACA
>NW_006371540.1:0-952 GCF_000327345.1 Myotis davidii
TGACCCAGGGATTCACAGGGAAGGAGGATCTAAAAATAGGGTTCACAGCGTCTTAGGAACAAGTGCGTTTAATTAAGAAAACATCTCCCAGAACACGGCCTCTGCCCGGAATCAGAATGAAAGGTGCACGAAGAGTAAATGAGCAACAACAACGATGGCTCAATGAACTGTAATTGGTATCTAAAACATGTGAGGAACCGGATAGAAAGTTATTGCATAGTTTTAATCACACAACAAAGCAACTTAGCCCATATTCGGGTTATTTGGGGTTCTCAGAATGATAGGAGAAGGCCGACATTAAAGTGGATGGCCTAGAACACCAAAAAGCTCTCCATATTAAACTGGCACCACACTGAAAGGGCCTAATGTTATCTGGGCCTAACTTAGTCCCAGCGCATCCAGAATGAGAACCTGGGTAAGACAAGAAGGAAGGAAAAAAGAAGCGTTGTTTTTAATACTGTATAATGTTACTTAACATTGTCAAACCAGTACTCAAGCTTGGAAACCTCTTGGGTACCCTAGACCTGTTGTTCTCCTCATTGAGAAAGTCAGTGTTGGTCATAAATCATGTATCTAAAAATAAGCATTGCTTTGCTTTAAATGGGGAGAGGGAATTATGTTTTTTGTTTAACTGAATGTTTCGGGTAATTCTGAACTCCGATGAAGATAAAACTATCAGGCTATCCAGCATTATGAGACGCAGAGCTAGAGAAATCGGTTTCCACCAGTGGTGACTTCAGAATATGTAGATAGAAGTGGCCTAGAAGAGGTAGCCTTCTGTTTGGAAATATTTGTTTAGAAAGGAGGTTAGAGTCTGCCTTGAAACTATTTGCATAGTAATCATAATGCGTCCATTTAAACTGAATGTTTATTTTGAGTGATTTTAGGTACCTGATTCAGACACACAGGCCACAAACTCTCACCACCATCAAGGCAGTCATGGCTGTTTGCA
>NW_006371541.1:0-952 GCF_000327345.1 Myotis davidii
AACAAAAACAAACAAACAAACAAAAAAACCAAGTGCAGAGTTTGGGTTAAGACACAGGACAGGACACTCTACCTACAGAACTGAGAGCTCTGTGACTCTCTGTGACATAAGGTATTACTAAGAGTAAACATTAGAGTCACGGGTCCTCTTTGAGTTCTTACTTGGGTGCAGGGAAAAATTTCAGTGAGAGACAAGAATGAAGTTCTGTTCACCCAAAGATTGCGCTTGATTGAAATACCCAGGAACCAGGAGGAGTGTCCCCCTGGCCGCTGGGTAGAGGCAGCGGAAGCGTGTCCAGTGTCCACAGCAGCAGTGGCAGCGGTGCCAGGGCTATGCCGAGGTTGCCCGTGGGAGGCAGCCCTACAAGCTGCGGGGTTGGAGCAGCGGCGGTATGCTTGGCAGATTGTCAGGCACCTGGCCCAGTCCCTGGCTGCCCCCTAGCTTCCTTCCTGCCTGCCCATCCCTGAGCCGTGGCCTCAGCCTTCTCGGCAGTCCCAGCGCCACCTCCAATCCTGTCAATAACTTTGTTTCCTTACGCAGCAGGAGTGCTTTCTCTTTCTTGTCATAGGAACCCTGATCAATGTGCCCTTCTCCCCCTGGTGCTTTAAACCAGTCGGCGAAGCCAGCCTCAGGTCCTCCCCCTGCATCCCAGGCTGCTCTCGGCTGGCTTCCAGCTGCAGGAGCCAGATTCCCTCGTCAACCAGCGGATCATTTGGCCAGGGGACTCTGGCCGGGATCCCATCTCTGGTCCGTCCAGTCTTGGTGACCGTGTTGCATGACAATTTGAGAAAGAGCATCTGAAGTCTTACCTGGGTTCTGCCATGTGCTGGCTATGGGACCCCAGGAGAATGACTTTTCCTCATCTGCAAAATGGGTACAATAAGCCCCTCAAGATATTGTCAGGATTAGAAGGGATTGTTGCATTTGAAGCACAGAGCACATTACCTGGTCA
>NW_006371542.1:0-952 GCF_000327345.1 Myotis davidii
CCTCACTCACACCCTCCCAGCGCCCTGCAGGCTGACCTCAGGGGCCGCCCAGAGGGCTGTCTCCTGTGTTTTCTTTCTTATGTGGAAAATAATTGGACAGCAGGACAGTTTGGCTCTTGAATTATTTTTTTCAAATTTATGTGAAAAATTGTATTTTAATTTAAAAGGATTAATAAAAGACGATTGCCACCCCAAGTGCGGCTTTATTCACTGCTCTGTTTTAGCACCTAGAGCAGGACTGGGCACGCCCTGATACCCAGTAAATTTTCCCTGAATGGCTGTATGGTCCACAGTCCACCAGCTCAGAAGCTTCTGGGTGATCATTACAAATGCAGATTCTCGGCCACCTCCTGGGCCTTCCGAATCAGAAGGTGGAGGAGAGAGGCCAGCGAACCAGTATTGGTCAACCGTCTTCCCCAAACAGATATGTTTGTGTCTCCAAATTTGAGAACAAATTTGTTGCTTTTCATGTGTATTGTAATGTGAAGATTTTAGTTCCTGCTTTCTATTACACTTTCCTCAGCTCAGTAATATTATGTAATGAATATACCTGATGGAATGAATGGATGCCAATACTGGGAATATTTACCCAGTTATTATATACTTTTCTGTTATCCAACAAAATTGGCACTCTATATTTAACCAATTCCCTATTGTTGAATAAACTACCGCTCCCCAATTTTTGGTTATTTTTTTAATGCTACAAAGAATAAGTAATTCGGGCATATAGTTTTTCTTTTTGTGAGCTGAAAGTTTTTTTTCTAGAAGTTTCTTGCAGACAGGAGCTATAATATCCAAAGGGCTTCCTTTGTGGCTTTAAAATGTGTATTTACTTATTTAAAATACTTTATTTATTGAAAAAATTTCTACATGAGATAATGAATGTTAACTAAACTTGTGTGATTATTTTGCAGTATATACATGTATCAAATCATTGTGCGGTATACCCTAA
>NW_006371543.1:0-952 GCF_000327345.1 Myotis davidii
AATTATGCTCTGTGGGTAAAAGTTTGCACACATTCATTAATTATTTTTTAGGATAAGTTCCTAGAAGTGGGATGTGTCAAAGAGTGTGGGCATTTTTAAGTCTTGCTGTGTTGTCACATTGTCCTCTGGAGATCATAGCACTGTGTACTCTTGTCCTTTTGTCATAGGAGCACATCTTTCTTCTTCAGGCCTTCATGGCTCTTTCCTGGGTTCAACCAAGCCATCTCCCAGCTCTGGGCTCTTATCCTTCCAGTTCATTTATCACTCCTCTGCTGGATTAAACAGTCTGGAACACAAATTCATCATGTCATTAAACATTTCAGACCCTTGGCTACCATTTCATGACCACCATGCCTTGCATTGCATGCACTTGCCCTCACTCCAGCGAACCTGCATGTCATGTGGGTTTTCACCTCCGGCCTTGCTTCCTCTGTTCCTGGTTCACCATCCTTGCCGGACCACCAGTTCTTGGGGAGCAGAGATTGCATTTTCTGGCCTTTGCCCTGCACATAGAGTAAGCACCAGGGCCCCACTGCAGTTCGTGGCCTCTCCTCCTCCCACCGCCCATCGCGACTTCATTACATCTTTTGTCTCCTGCAAGACTAATTGTTACATGTCCACTTGGTCACATCTTCCTTCTGATCTCATCTGGTCCTAATTTCCCCATCTCCTTCTTGTTCTCAATACAACACTAATCCCTCCATCCTCAGAATTCATTGAATAATTTATCTCCAGTTCCCTTTTATTATTTACCACCTTTTCCATAGTATCAAAAGTTTGCTGTCTGTATTCTTTATTGAATTTTAAGTATCTCTAGGCTAAGAACTATCCCTTACAAAGTAGAAAAGGGATGTGGGTAGGAGACCAAAAGTGGTGCTACTATAAGGAAGCACTGTGATCGTTTTGGTGTGTATCCCTCCAGTATTTTCCTACGAATACTAGAAGCCTGGTG
>NW_006371544.1:0-952 GCF_000327345.1 Myotis davidii
ACGTACATCACATCAAACATTAGGAATTCCTTCTCCCTAATGTTTGATAATTCATCATGCCCTGCTTAGGAACTGCTCCTGAGGCCAGCTACCACCAGCCCTCTACCTGAGATAGCAGGTGAGGGGAGAGAGGCAAAGGGTATAGTTGGGAAGAGCTGGAGCTGAAACTTACCATACACTACTGTATGGAAATACACCGATGAAAAAAATTGGGAGATTTGATATAGTATTAAAATTGACAAGAGATCTGTGTCCTGCCAACTTGGGAGAGCTTTGTGGGATATAAACACCACCAGTGGTAATTTCCTTTTAATATACTTATTGCAAATCATCACTGGTGGTGTTATTATGGTATGTTTACATCAGGCACATTTATGCCTCCTATTCAAGGTTGTTGGTATGTTGATCTGAAAACTTTATGCCTTTTGGAAGAGATCAGGTCCATTGCTAGTGTGTTAAGCGAGTGTTTCAAGGTCAAAGTTAATATATTTAGAAATATGAATGAAAATAACCAACAGCTTGCACAAGTGGAAAGTTGCAATTCTTCCTTGACTCTGAGCACGTGGAGCTTAGGTCGATATTTGATATGCACTTGGGAAAGAATGTGATGGATGTATGGAGTTAATGAGAATAAAAAATTAAGCAAAATCACCATAGGTATATGATTCACAGTCTTATAGGTGAAGGCGTTGAATTTTTCAGCAGTTTGCATTATAGATTTTATAATCCTTTTAACATCTTGAAAATAGAAGAACTTGCACAGAGGTTTAGTGACTTTCAAGTCAAGCAATTAATTGCTGATGGAGATAATACAAGAATATCTTTCCTAATGGAAAAGGCTGAGATAAATGAAGACCCTTAAGACCAAAACACTAAAAAGATTAAGCCAATTGAGTTCCAATCAGCAGACTTTTTCGTAGGCAGATGAGTACTTTCAGTAATGTTCAATGAG
>NW_006371545.1:0-952 GCF_000327345.1 Myotis davidii
CTCTTTTGGGAACTTGACAGGTTCATATATCAAGTAGGTTGCTAAAACTGCTAAGCAATACCTTTCTGACTTTTAATTGATTCACTTTTTTTTCCTGCTCCACAATAACCTTCCAGATCTTCTCTAGTATACTCAAAAGATATTCTGCTTCCCTTCTCTCTTTCATTTGGCTGACTACATTGTCTATTTTACTGTGAAGGCTGATTTTATCTGACAGACTATTTCTTTTCCTATTTTCTTCTCTTTTAAATTTTTCTGAATTCTCTCCAATTATTTTGTATTTTCTTCCACATTTAAAGTGGGATTTTTTTCCTCTCTACTCATCAAATACTCTTTTTCTACCAGCACCCTATTCCTATGCTCTGTTTCAATATTCATGCATCTTGAGACATTCAATTTGTAATTCATCTTTCTTTGGTGGACAAAAATTATTAATTTAAAGAAGATTTAATTGGCATAAATACTTTCATTCAAACTATTTTATAGTCTCTTTCTGGTCTTTCTCTCCAACTATTTCCTGAAACTTTAAGTTAGGTTTCTGTCTTTACTACTGTCTCAAAATGCTGTTTTGAAAATAACCAATGATCTTGAAATCACTCAATGAGTAATCATTGTTGGTAAGCTCTCTATCCAATTTTAATTGTCAACTCTGAATAACATCTTTTTGGTAATTTATTCATTGATTTGCCTGTTCTTCAATCTAGGAGAAAAATCTCAAATTTTTACTTCCCAAACATAGTTTTGAGAATATGACTCTTTTCTTGATTACCATGACAAATTAAAGTTAAGTGGTGACAAGGAAGTCAAATACAGTTGACTGTGCTAAAGTACATAAATATTTTAGTAATGCCCTCCTCTTTCTAGAGGTCTACTCCTTTGCCTTCTTAATACTAGCATGCAACTGTGTATTAGACCAATTGCAGATTTCATAGGCTTTAGAATTAGGTGGAAT
>NW_006371546.1:0-952 GCF_000327345.1 Myotis davidii
TGATGCTTCATCCACTGAGCCAAACCAGCTAGGACGAGGAGCCCATATTTTTAAATGTAAACTTTTAATACATGCAGGATGACTAACCTAGCAGACCATAGACAGTGAAACCTAAGCCTGCGATAGAATAAAGCAGAAAAGGCAATGAGTCTGTTGACTGTAAACCTCAAAAGGCAGGGGTGGAGGCAGCTGCTCTTCATCCAAGGGCAGTGGGTTAAGTACAAGTCCTCAGGACTCCTTTCTCCGGCTTGGATCACATAATCTGGCTTGCAACCACACCACCCGAACCCCTACTCCATGCATGAGACTGGAGTATTCTTTTCTGGGGAAAACAGCATTCTCAAGAGAAAAGCCCACTGGTAATGACAATCAGAGGTCTCAAAATAAAACAGCCAGCTTGCTGGCTGATCATCTTATAGGAAAGGCTGACACTTGGCAAGGCCTTTCCCTTCAAATCAGATTTTCTAAAAACACTTTTTCTGTGTCTTTTCCACAGCTACTCCTCCTTGTTGGTTTGATGGACTGTTTTTCTTCGTTGAAGACGCAGCTCAAATGTCAATACTCTCCTCCATGGTTCAGCCATGTCCCCAATGCTTCTCATTGGTAGCTGCGCTATGACAGCTTATTGCTCTCATTATTTGGTTCAGGTACGTCCTCCTCCTCATTAGGCCATGGATCTCTCAGGTCTGTGTTCTATTCCCAGCCTCTATCCCAGTGCCTGGAGCCAAGGAGGAATGTGACACAAAATGTTTTTAACGTCGGTTGGATACAGTGGGAATTTACACCATCGGACCCCAAAGATTTCTCTTTGAAACTTGAGACACTGTGTCTACAAAACAAAACTTATTTTCCCAAGTAATAAAACTATGTCTAATGGAATGTGACCATTATGGTGATGTTAATTGAGCAACAGGAACTTTCATTCATTGCTGGTGGGAATACAAAATGATAC
>NW_006371547.1:0-952 GCF_000327345.1 Myotis davidii
TATTTCTCAGTTATGTAAAATAATTTCTGTTGCTGAATGCTCATATTCTCAGGAGTATAGGGCACTCTAAAAAAATCTGTTATACTCTGCTACTCAATGGTATTTCTAATAAATGTTTATCACAAATACTGTTTAAACAGTGCTTTTCCTAGTAAAGGAATGTACTCTGTGTGTGTTATTTCTTTAATATACTGTTAAGGTCCTGAAGGTTATACTGCAGTAACATATATAAAGGCGTATATATTTATTTACGGCCATGAATTTGAAAGAATCAAATTTATTATGCATATATAAATCCATTTGACATTCTCTTTTCTATTTCCAGAATGAAAGATTTAGTAAGTCAAATTATGTTTCTTACAGTGGCTAAAATCAATTAAGGCCTTTCTGGGAACTACAGAAAGACCATATAAATACTCTTTGTTCAGCTCTCATTCATGCAGGGAAAAGGCACTTTCAAGGGCCTACATGTTAGAAACACTGTTAGATTCCAATAACCTGCCAATTTTCAGTCTAATGTTTTATAAATGAGTTAAGTTATTGTTTCTACAATACTTTCAAATTTATTAAGAGTGCCAATACAGTGCCTCAGCACCTTTTGGGCTAATAAATAAAGATTCCAGCGAGAGAAAATTGGATGAAAGAAAGCACTGAAAATGAGAGAATTTTCATGCTAATTTCAGGGAAAGAAAAATAGTTGGGAATTCCTGGAACACAAAGTTCCAGAAATACAATCAGATGAGTCAACTTAGGTAGCACACAAAAGCAGATCGGGAGGACCACGCAGATTTTCATCCCAATGTAATGGACGCCACTGATGGACTGTGAGCAGGAATATCCCTCTATCACACTTGACATGTAAAATAATTAGTATGGCAGGAGTTCGGAGATTATCACAAGAGAAATGACAAGAAAGCCAGGCCGGTGTGGCTCACTGGTTGAACATCGACCT
>NW_006371548.1:0-953 GCF_000327345.1 Myotis davidii
TTTTTTTCTTAAGGACTTTATGACTTGAAGAAAAAAATCTTCAAGTTGACAGAGATCTTATTCAATAGGCTCTGCATCATGGAGCTACATGTTTGCATTCACAGTGAATAGAGAGCATCAAGCATGTGTTCAGCCAGACATTCATTTGTAGAATAAGACTCTGTGGGTAGCACTGAAAAAACCTGATGTTAAAATTTCATCCTATTTTTTATAGCGCTATCTTATGATAACATTAGCACAATATTTTAAAGCAGACTGTCATGTGCAAGGAGTACCACATCGTAAGTCACTTTTGATGTTTTCAGTCATTTTCGAACAGTTTCTCCATCTTTGTACTCATTCACTCAAGCAAACACTCTTCAACCGTCTATTATGTGCCGAGTGCCAAATAGTAAGATATAGTGTATGCTCTTAAGAAGCGCAGTCCATGGGGAGAGATAGTCATGCTTTTAAAAAAGTCTTCAGTAGGGTTACCTAAAAGAGGGCCCCGCGATGCGTAGCTGCAGCTCTTGTAACTATGGGAGTACTAGATAGTCAAGGAGGCCTTCACTGTTTCAAAACAATTTTGAGGCCACTTACAGAGTATAATGAGATGAAGATTAAGTAGTGAGGAAGCTGGAACTAAGGAAAATTAAGGAAAGGAAAAGGCCGTTGAACTAAATGTAAGGTTAGTGAAGAAAATGCATGTTATAGATTCTACACTTATTAGAGATGAACTATAAATTCGGTTCTGAGCTTCCTACCAATCAAAACAAAGAGAAAAAATGTGAAAATGGGATCCTTTCTATTGTCAAAGTATCTATAAACAAAACAGATTGTTTCTTTAGTAATTGAACATTTATTTATTTTTATCTTTGTTGACAGTATTATAGTTGTCCTCCCTTTTCCCCATTGACCCCTTCTAGTCCAATCCCCTCCCTCTGCCCCAGGCCTTCACCATACTATTGTCTGTG
>NW_006371549.1:0-953 GCF_000327345.1 Myotis davidii
GGGCAGAAATAAGCATGTTTAATTCTCATTTTTCTAGTTAATAAAATAGAAGTTACTTTCTTGTAATTCTTTTCTTTGATTTGCAAGACAAGGTTGAGTCTTCCCAGTAGCATTATTTCCCTAGATTGTCTCCCCTTAACTCACAGCTCAGATTTCTCATCAATAGTCAAAGCATAAAACAGATTCCACTTTTTGTGTCTTACTTACATGAACTGAGAGGGATTGGGAAGGTCTTTAGCATTTGAATTTTAATTATTGGTCTTATTGTTTTTATAGTATTTCCCTTTGGATGACAGATGTTTTTAAGAATCTGCTTTTTACCTAACTTTCTTTATTATTTCTGCAATAATAAATCAATGCCAACACAGGGGACTTTAAGCTCAATGAGGAAAAATAAGAGAATTAAATAGTTAATAATACAGATTTCATGCCATAAAACCCATGGGTTCCAAAGCTCTGTGTTTGGTAGAAGTAACCCAAGAGAGGGAATAATGATCCTTTATGTCATTTAGTGTGAAAACAAACACATGTTTGCAAGTGGCTCACATATTACTGAAATTTCTCTTGTTTATCCTCATAGAAAGAATATCATATAACATGGTAAGCAGCTCACTGAAGCATCCCTCCAGAGAATACAGATGTATTGATGAAGCTACTTTTCACTAGATTCCTTGGGGGCATTATGATAAAAACAAAATTACAGAGCAATTCAATGAAAATAGATCTATGAGAGTAAATATGATACAGCCCAGATGTGTAGCTCTAATCCCTACTGTAGGGGATGTTTGTACGTGTGTATATATTTACATTTACATAAAATTTATGAATAGCCATTTAAAGTATATATTTTAGGGACTTTTGACAAAATTATTGTGGGGCCCTAAGAATACACTGGATATTCAAGGCAGCTCTAAGCATGAGCCTAATCGGGGTGCTCAAGGCCAAGATACTTT
>NW_006371550.1:0-952 GCF_000327345.1 Myotis davidii
CAGGGTCACAGAGATAACGGTGGTGGAAATGGTATTTGACCAGCTGTCTGATTTCAAAGCTTATGCGTTTCCATGCTGGCATGCAGTCCATGCCTATCTTTTTCAAGGCTGGAGGAATGAATAGTGACCATTGTGCATTTTACAAAATGTCACTCGGTGCCACGTAAAAGATAGGACACTTGGCTGGAACTCTTGGCCTGCTCCGTATAGTACCTTTTGTGTGCGTATGTTCTTATATGTTTTGGAATCGAGCCTCATTAACATAAGGTGTTAACCGAAGGAAATAAAACATGATGAAAGCAAACCTCAGGGAAGAAAATATTTATTTATTCAATCATACAAAGTCATCTTTGTTTAGTTGTATGGACTAAGCCAGAATTACTTACCTCACTAGGAATAGAGAATTTCACATAGATCAATGTAGGAATTAAACAGTAATAAGAGCCAGAGTGCATTAAGGAGTTGTAAGTTTCACTACTTTCATGTGAGGGTTGAAAGGGAAAATCTTTAGCCTTGGCTATCAGATGATACACCAGTGAAGAGCTGTAATAATTGCTATAGGTCTAAGTATAGGTATAGGGGAGACATAAAGTGTACAGGGAGGAACCCCTAAAGAATTACTTGGTGAACTGTCAGGTTGTCTTTAAAAAGTCAGCCATTTGAAACATTTATCTTGGCAGCTCTTAAGGCTGATAGTGTGGCAATCAATTTTGCAGGAAAAATGCATAATTAACATGAAGATGATGGTATAGGTATTGCCAGTCAGTAGCTAACAGTTTCTCAGAACAAAGGAACGATTGAAGGTGTCTTTTAATAGGGTAATCCCGGTTTGTCATTTTGTAGGTCTCAGTTCTTAGTAAAAATAAGAGAGAAAAAAACCCTAATGTGTAATATTTTGGATCCAAGAGGTACTCTGTTGTATTTTCTAACCAACCGCTGTCTCATCAAGAAA
>NW_006371551.1:0-952 GCF_000327345.1 Myotis davidii
TTGCTGAATTAAATAATAGTTTTTGAATACTGGCAGAACATTTTCTTTAAAGTTTGTGATATCTACAACGCAAAAGTTATATAGACATGACACTCATGAAGTTTAATCTGCTTTAAAGTCTGGACAACCCAACAACACAAAAAATTAAGCCCTGATTTGCACCATTTGTTAATTTTTGTGATGTGGATGTTCTACCATGGCAGATTTCAAGCTGTTTGACAGGACATCAGTTACTATGGCATTGCAAAGATAAGTGCAGTAGAAGACCATTTAACATAACAGTTCCACCAAACAGATACAATAGATGTGAATAAACTAAAGACTCCAAATAATAGTAAAATGTAGTAACATAATGAGGAGTTATAGAGTCTACAAGTTGTTGTCAGACACTTTCTCAATGATACATGTTCATTTGCTCTGTTTGACATTTTTCTGTCTTTATGATGAGGGAGAATGTCATATTGTGACATTTTTCTCTATATGGTACATATCGTAGAGAAAATATTCGGAAGTTCTGATTTTTTGGCAAGTATCTGATTACACTTCTGGTCGGGTGATGGACGACCTTATTTGGAGTCTAGAGGGGTGTCTAAAAAGGGCCCTGGGGGATGTCAAGCCCGGTCACCCAAGAGAATGTCCTGAGCCAGACCCCAAGCAGCAGATGGAATGCCCCAAATGGAGTCCAGAGAGACACTGATCTTCAGTGTGGGCCTCTAGGTGCAGGCCTTGGTTTCCTTTCACAAAGTAATTGTTTTTCCCCCAACCTTCTACTTCAGTAAACTGATTTCCCACGAAAAAATAAAGAAGAAAGTGTGCAGTACAGTCTGTCTGAGAACATGATGAGCACCTTGAAAATTGTCTCACTATAACCATATTTTCTCCCAAGAAGACAGCCTTGTTTTCCTTTAGAATTGTATTGACGTTTGGGAGCTACAACAAAGACTTTTTTTTT
>NW_006371552.1:0-952 GCF_000327345.1 Myotis davidii
CATTAAGAGAGGAAATCATGAAAAATCTCCCCAAAATGCAGGACATGAGAAAGATAATGCACATGAAGTTGAATTAATGACTGCTCCCCAAAGTAGAATTGTGCAAGCTCAGAACAATGGGGCAGAGGGAAGTCCATTGGAAGGGGTGAGAGAAGTATCATGTCACATACAAAGGATCAAGATCAAAATGGCTTTGAACCGCTTAGCGGCACTAGAGTTAAGAGACAATGGAGCAATCCCTTTGAAACTCTGAAAGACAACAATTCCCCACTAACAGATCCTATGCAGCTAGTGTGCCGGTGAAGAAAGACAGTTTCAAACATGTCCTCTTCACCTCTTATACATCCCTTCTCAGAAAGCTACTGGAGATGCGCTCCATCAAAGTCAGGAAGTAAATCAAGAAAGAGGAAAACACAGGCACAAGAAGCAAAGGGAACAATTCAAGAGAAAGTACAGAATGGCGAAGAAGGGGGGTCGCAGTAGGTGTGACTCAGTCTGACTAGAAGAGGCAAGAGTTTCCAGGAGTTTGTCAAGGAGGCTGAATTCAGGAATTACCTGATGCTCTGAAAGTTTTTGGAAACTGACCAAGCATTTGAAGTTGAACAACAATCAGTATGTAATAAACTAAGCAAACAAACCAGCAGATCCAACACTGCAAGTCTGAGGAGGGGGGTAGGGCTGGGGTGCATCGGAGGGAAGCACCCTTCACAGTGAGGGGTTGACAGATAGCACCTTGCAATGGAACAAAAATTTAAAAAGTAGCAATGCACGAATGCAAAATTTCAGTTTGAAGAAAAATACCAAAATGTATTGCAAGAGCAGCTGGTGGGGAAAGGGAGAGTGGAGGGTAAACAAAGGCAGAGACTGCTCTTCAGAAAGGCCTGATAGATCTATTTGAGGGTACCTGTAACTGACATTTAAACGCAACATCGAACAGACTGTCAAACTACAG
>NW_006371553.1:0-953 GCF_000327345.1 Myotis davidii
TAGATAGATAGATTTAGTTATACTGTGTATTTATGGCAGATGATTCTGGGTGCTACCATTGATAAAAATAACAATAATAATAATTCTGTTACCCCGAGTGTACTACTGAGACCCTCAATATTCCTGATGAGAAAGTTGAAGTAGAAAATATCTAAGTTTTTAAAATATTATCATTAAAATCTCTGTGAACCCTAGTTTGTATGGTGAGCTCAGCAGGGTGGCGTATTCCCATGATAGTAATTGTAGCTGTAATGTGGGGTGGCATATATCAAATATGAGCAGCTACCTAAGTATTCTATCTATAACAAATCTTTGACTTCATTTATATTTCAGAGGATAGAGCATCTCACTCTTAACAGTCTATGTCTTCCAATATATTCAGCAGATTTTGTATGAAGATATTAGTATTAGACTTTGAGTTACTGGAACAAGTCTCTCATATTTGTATCCCCAGGACCTAGCAAAAAGCATCTCTAGAGCAGGCCTCAATAAAAAGCATGATAAATAATCAATGTGATGATCTATTGTGCAACTGGTTGGCCAATGGGCAAATCTATAGGTCATTCTGAATCTTCCTTAGGAGTGCTCAGCTTCACACACTAGTCTGGTGTGCCATTTAATTATAAATGCAACTATACTATAAAACGTACCTTACACTGTGAGCATGCTCTGAGCTTCTATTCCACACTAGAATATTAGTTCAAATAATCCTGAGTTTCTTTTTAAGGGATAGGTAAGTAAAATCAATTCTGTTCTCTATCCCACACACATCCCCGAGGCACTGGCTGCCAGATCACACTCACGGGTCCTATGCCATCATTTCCTGTTGTTTTTCAAAGGAAGCTTGGAACAGAAAGCTTCTAGAACCTTAAAAATACATACACCATTTTACTTGAAACCCCAGAATTGCCAATGTTTTCTAATGGTTATTTGTCCATTGGGACTCTCGCCTT
>NW_006371554.1:0-953 GCF_000327345.1 Myotis davidii
TGATTTACCTTTCCCTCTGTAGTTAGTTAAGAAGAGAGGTGAGAGATGTGGGCTTTGAATTTGGGGCACTTATAAAGTCATTTATTTTATCATTTGTTGGTCTGTAAACCTATGATAGTTATTATTTAACACATAGTTAGCAACAGCGACTGTACTAATCATTGATAATACAACTTCCTTCCAAACTTCTTTGTACACCCATGCATTTCATAGCTGACCCTCATGAACTGAATAATGTACTTTGATAATCAGCAAGCTATAGAAATTGACTTGTGCTAATGTACCAGTTTTTAATCTGGCATATTTGTGGGGTTTTTTGTATTTAACTAATAGCTGCTGTATTTGTTAAATAATATTGATGCATCAAAGCTACTCTTGTGAAAACAGTAATTGTGCCTAATAAGATTCCCCTTAATAAATTTATTTAAATATCAAAAAATATTTAGTTATTTGGATGATTCACAGGAGCAGTCAGCACTTGATTTATAATTATGGTACAGTTCATCTTAACTAATGTTTATTAATCACTTACCTGTGCCCCTTCTGGGCTAAAAGAAGGATAAGAATGAACATTTACAAACTTGTAATCATCAGGGGTGGGGGTTGTGCGTGTGTAAAGAAGACAAGTTTACAGAAATGTGAATATCGTTTATGATAAGAGAAGATGAGAATGGCAATGGAGGAGGAACTGAACAGAGTTTCCAATAAGATAGCATCCACACAAGTAGAGAAAGAACTTGGCAGGACTGGTGGGTCTTCCAACAACCAGGGTAGGAAGAAATGGTTAATTACAGGGTGGTATTTATTAACAATAGTGTTAGCAATGGAAGACATTGGGTGATAACTGGAAGGATATATCAGTGTAGCAATGAATAAGGATCAGGAAGAGAACATTTTGAATTAGAATTTTTTTTTCTGTTAATCTTTATTGTTTAAAGTATTACATAGGTCCT
>NW_006371555.1:0-952 GCF_000327345.1 Myotis davidii
CACACACACACACACACACACACACACGATCTGCTTATTCTAATGAAGATTTTGAAATGTCTAGCACACCTTCTCTTAAGATCCTTTTCATTTTGTCTTTCTCAACTTCCCTTCTCATCCATTTATTCAACTAATATGTTTATGTTCAAATTATCAGCAAAGCATTGTGCTGAATTTTAGAGGTTTTCAAATGAATCAACAGATCTCTGCATTCAAAGCGTTCAGATTCCAGGGTGATACTGCAACAGGAATACACACAGCATGGCATGGGAACTAGAAGAGAGTGGTGCTTAATTTAGCCTGGGGTGTTAGTAAATATAGCAGAACATGTGAGTTGAGTCGTCTTTTCAGGCGTGACTCAAATTTCTGCAAGTTATCAACTTGATTGTTTCTGAGGATCTATTAAAGTTCTTGCTAAATTCAAATTCCACCTCCAGGAAAAATCCTACAGGGGCTGATCTACCTAAGTGTCATTTAGCCATTGAATTTTGGCCATCAAGACACTGCAACATTTAAGGGAAATTTGCAGCCATTTTTTCAAAGGTTATGCTTATGATGAAGGTGTATGTGTAGTAAGTACTGGTCAACACATTATTTTCACAAAATATTTAGATCTTTTAAAGTTGAATTATGCAAAGTTTTAGCTCTCATTGTTCAAATTCATTAAATATACTTTTTATTTCTCTATCTGACATTTGGAATTCTTTACTGATTATAGAAAAAAAAGCTCTACACGATGATGTAGCGGATGAAAGAACAACCATACTATTTTTAAAAAAAATATTCTGTTTTTTTGTACATGTACAGTTCTTGGTAGAAGATGATTCACTTTGTCCTTAGCATGCTCAATTCCAGGACATTTAATAAAGATTTTTTTGGTGTGCTTGTTTGAGAAGATTTTTATATCATAACCAATTTGTGGCATGGTCAACTGTTAAAATTTAGAATCCAT
>NW_006371556.1:0-953 GCF_000327345.1 Myotis davidii
GCAATGTGATCCGAGTCCTCAGAAAAAGGGGAAATTTGGATGTAGAGACAGAGGCACACAGGAAGCACACCAGGTGAACATGAAGGCAGAGATCAGGGTGATGCACCTACAAGCCAGCAATGCAATGATTGCCAGCACACCACAGAGGCTAGGAGAGAGGCAGGGAACAGTCTCCCTTACAGAACCAACCCTCAGAAAGGGGCACTCTGCCAACGCCTTGTTCTTAGACTCTGGCCCCCAGAACTGGAACAGAATAAAGTTCTTGTTTAAGCCATCCAGTTTGTGGTGCTTCGTTTCTGCAGCCCTAGCAGACTAATGTCATGAGGTTCAAGGTAGATCCAAACGTGACACGTGTAAATTAACATATGTAAAACATTCCCAAACCAACAATCAGTGAGATCTCTACAAATGCCAGGCAGCTTTAGTGCAAGATACTAACAGTTGCTCTTAGAGAAGATGCTAAGGACAATGTTTAAAGACAGAGGCAGCGCTGCAGACATTTATGTGAGAGTGGTCAGGAATGCTGCAACAGGTATTCCAACATGCAGCCGGCTCTTTAAACTACGTAGCACTTCAGGGGATACACCAACCAAAGGCAGCTCTCACGTCTTGTTAGATGGCACATATAACTAGGGCCTATTGGCCTGACCTTGCCACCTTAAAGCACGCACAGGCAGCCTGTCATGTCTTAAAGGAGGCCAGTGGTCAATGGCTTTGATCTCCAGCTAGAGGAAATTAAATGCCCTATGTGACCAACAGGCTTGAAACAGCTTGAGAAATGCTGACAAGATACATTTAGACCTGCTGGAGTGAGAAGTATTAACTGTCCAGAGCCATCCTTCTCAAAGACTGCAGGTACTTAAAAGGCAGTCTTCCTTTTATTCGGGCGTAATAAATGGAGGATTTCTCACCCATCCCCAAGACTGTGACATCAATCTTAAAGTTAAACATTT
>NW_006371557.1:0-953 GCF_000327345.1 Myotis davidii
GTGGCCCAATGAAGTACTGATGGGGTGTTCATAGTAACATGGCCACTCAGTATAAATATAATATAATCTCAACCAGCTGTGGTCAGGTGAGGCCTAAGAAGTTGCATAGAAAATCTCCCTGCCAGCCTCCTCCTATTACTACTACTACTTTTCCTACTATTAGTCCCCATGGTTTGAATAAATTTTCCCTACTTTTATAGAATTTCTTCCATTTAAGACAAAAGTTTGTATCATTTAACACAGCAACCTGTAGGAACTAAAATGCTTATAATTAAAGCATTCCTCCCTTTTAATCTCAACAGATAGTCTGAATTACTTTCCATAAACCCAGTTATTTTAACAAAACCTATACTTGGGTTGTCTTTCTGAATAAAGAAACTCAAAACTCTTTTGAACAGTTATAAAGCATATTTGGAAAAAAGTAAAGTTACAAATAAAACATGCAGTTTTAGTCTTTGGTTCTCTTTGATAAAGTATATTTTGTCTGATGGCTACTCTGAATATATAGATCTTATTTCTCAATAAATTTTAACATCTTCAGGGGTAGAAATAATTGGCATGATGACTAAATATGAGGGATTTGATATAAGAAATATATTTCATAACATATTGACATGCTATAACCAACATTTTAATATTTCACATTTTAAACACATAAAATAACAAATTATTGCTAAAATTATAGATACAAGGAGTAGTTTGTAAATGATGACAGATTATACTGATTTAAATGTAAAACTTATAGTAAAGTAAAATATGCAAATGCCAACCCTAAGGAAAAAACAAAGTTGAAGACAAAACACAAAAAATATTTTAAAAATTATATCAATTATTGGCTTTTCTTAAGTCAATTTCCTCCCCTCATACTGACACATAAGTAAATAACACTATCAGATTGACTATGAATCCAGTCACAAAGCTTTCCCCTAGAAATAAGAAGCTAATTCTTTAAG
>NW_006371558.1:0-953 GCF_000327345.1 Myotis davidii
TGCCTCAGTTTCCTTATCTGTAAAATGGAGACATTACAGGACATTACCTCATAGGACCTGTGAATATTAAAAAAAGTTATCATTTCTAAAGCTGTTAAAGGGGACTTAGATAAGTGCTAAATAAAGAGAAAAGGGAAAGAAAAACCTAAGGCACACCATTGGTTATACAGAATCTCCCACCTTTAAGGAAATCAACAACTGGGTAGGAACATACAATCAAGGTAAATAGCAGCATAAAGAAACATTTAGAAATTGTTAAATAAGGACTGACTTTTTTTAGTGGCTGTGAGTAAATATAATAGAATATTTGCCTAAAAACAGACAATAGTCATAAGGTCCTTTAAACTGATAGGGTGATCCATGTTTTACTGTAAGTCATAAAGACAAAAGTCATTTTATTCATGAGAATGGTTAAGTTAAAAACCATTCTAAATAGGGAAAATAATACCTATTATTTCTAAAATAATGTTAGAGCTTCCTGGTCTGGGTTCCAAATCTGAGCTATTATTTCTACTGCTTCATTTTTTTCACCAGATTTTTGAGAATTGGTACATATAATTTTGATAGGCCATGAAAAATAACAGAAAATTGGGAGATAGTATGTATTTGATTCTGAGGTCTAATCCTCAACAGTGCAATAAACAGGACAGGGAGTTGGCACCAGGAACCACAGAAATGACCAAAACCAGAGACTACAGAATGTGCAAGAATCTAGAATGGAGATCAACTGCTCAAAGGACTTTGGAATCCAGAAAGGACAGGTAACTGTGAACTCAGCAAGATAAGTGGGAAAACAGAGAGAGTACTTATGGGGCAACTGGGGAACACATGCCTAGCCTGAATTATTCAGGGTCAAGGTTTTAAAAATCTCTATTTTCAAAGAACCAGCTCATGGTTTTATTGATCTTTTGTATTGTTTCTTTAGTCTCCATGTCATTTATTTCCACTCTGAT
>NW_006371559.1:0-953 GCF_000327345.1 Myotis davidii
TTATATCTTCTTTCCCATCCCATGAATGATCATTGGTCTCTCCTTCCGAGTTAGCAATAAATGCAGACAGAGAAACCTCTACCTGTGCTCACACGGTTCCCTTCTACCTATAAGGACCTCTAATGTCCCTCAGCAATACTCATGTCTGTGCCCAACTTATCATTCAAGAGAGTTCAACTCTTACCTCCTCCAGAAAGCCTCCCCTGACCAGTCTCATCCTGAGCCAAGTGTTCCCAAAGAGTCCTACCTACATCTCTCAGTACTTAGCATATTTCATTACAGTGATTTGACAGTCACCCAACAAATCATACATCTCTTTACACTGGGTCCTTGGCTTTCACTTTATCTGCAGGGGCTAGCACACACTGCTTTCATTGAATGATTGCTGAAAAGAATGCTGTGATTTAGAGTGTCACAAAGTCTCACCTGCCTATCAATATTCTTACCCACCAGTGATGTTTTCTACTGAGAGCAACAGAGGTTGTGTATAGTTTCTAATGAAGTAAGACACAATGGTAATTTTACAGTGCATAATTATTGTGATCCATGGTAATTAAACAATAAGTGGTTGTATAAATTACTACCATTGGTAATTTACAGGAATGCAGTGGAATGGTATTTGGTGACCAACTTCTCCCTCCCTCTGAGCTCAGACATCATCTAGATGTGTCTGCTTCTATCTAAATGCCCCCAAGCTCCAAAACTGGCCCCTATTACACCTACCTTCCCCTCTTTCTATGCATTCTCAACTAAAATGATGATTTCTTCCAGAAATGGGATGCAGATGAGAGACATCTTTCTCTGCTTTTGTACTAAAACTGAATTGTCTGTCACCTTTATAAGCCTTATGTTCTGCCATATCTTTTGGGGATTTTTAGGTAGAGACACTTCCTTAAAGGGTTATAAAAACCTCAGACTCATTCTCTATTCCATCCCTATTCCAAGTGTCTTTT
>NW_006371560.1:0-953 GCF_000327345.1 Myotis davidii
CTCAGCAGATACCAGCTCACCCAGGGCTCAGTGCTTTAGTGTACGCTGAATTGGTCCTGGTATTTCAGGGACATTTTTGAGGGGGCACATTCCCAAGTATTTAGAATGAAAGTTAGTAGACCTGAAGATTATCTGGAGTGCTTGGGATCAGGGAAGATGAAAGAAAGACAGGATGGGCCCATGTCTAGGAATACTCATTAAGTTCCCACCCAAATGGCAAGTTTGAAATTCTCTCAGTGCTACAACCAGGACTCTGACCTGGATAGATGGGGAATCCGACTTCACTGTGTGCCGTCCCCTCCCATTTCCATAAGGGTCTTGAATTGAACAATTGAGCATCCTGAGATGATACTTTAGTTTATTGAGGAGGATACTGGAAATAGGAAGGTGAAATTATTTGGTCAGGAGTGAAATGAATTGTGTGATCACAGTACTATACCAACCTGAAACGCTGCCTTCCACATATCAGTACCACTGAACTCATATCGATCTACTCCTCTACCATCTATGAGTTACTAAATTAAATACAAACTTTTCCTTTAATAGCCATGTGGTTAGTGGACATTTTTTCTTATGTCTAAATGAATCAAGGAGCCACTTTGGTAAATATCTCTGTGAAGTATCAATAGTTTAAAAAAATATAAAGCCTCCCATAGTTAATATTTTTCTACTGTTTTGTGAGTGCACAAGAAAGTAAAATGTTAAATTTCTTATTGTGCTTAATAATATTGCAAAGTAGTTGTCTTGAAAAGTATGTTAAAGGCATCTACCTTACATATTTTTATTTGATTAAATGTTTAAAGAACAACTGCTTCATACGATGAACTTGCAAATGACAGTTAAATCTGTTCTTGCTTTAAAAAACACTGCTATGAGAGGTTGTTTAAAAGATATCTTGGGGTTGCATTCTGAGATGATGACTGATGAATAGCTTTGTTTTGCTCTCTTTTTTT
>NW_006371561.1:0-953 GCF_000327345.1 Myotis davidii
GGAGAAATCCCACAGAAAGGACAGTTTTAACTTGGGGTTGGAAGTTCCCACCTCCAGCCCATAACTATGAAACATCTTCATTCAAATAGGCCAGAGCTCAATTTTCATCTCCATTTAGAGCACTTTGACTGTGGTCATTTTTCTGATAATGCCCAGGAATTTCATGGCTTTTTAAGCAAGATGAGGTTGAATGGTTGAATTTACTGTGGGTGAAATGCTGGCAGAAGAAACTTCAATTTAGCAACTGCTACCATGGACTACAAATCGAGGACTCTCGGAAGAGTGGTGCCATTGAAAACAGTTATTACTCAATGTTAATAAAAAAATTATGGATCTAATAAAAGTTAATGGGGAAGTATCATGTGCTATAAAACCTGCAGTCAAAGCAAAGAATGCTGGGTTGGGGGAGAAGATTCCACTATAACTCTGTACTGTCTGTGAGCCAAAATTGGCTGTGTCCATAACACTTTTGAAGGGCAAATGATTACACAAATCAAATTAAATTGTGCAATACTTAGTAATAGGATCAACTCCTTTTGTAAAAATAGAAAGGAGCAAATTCATTAACTGCAAGTGAGACCCTGGTCCATGGTTGGCTACTTTTGGTAAATATCAGTAAACTTTGTATATACCAGCTAGGTTGAGAGCTTGATTTCTCTAGTGAGCACTGTCTAAACAGAGTGGCTATGGTTCTTAGGAATTTAAGATTTCCATAGCATCCATGATCCCTATTGAGATATAGAAATCGAGAAATCCAAAACTTTCCCTCCATGCACCCACTGCCACCCTAGTCAGGACACCAACGGGACTCCCCTCCAACCCAACTGATCTCCCTACTTCCACTCCACCTTCTTTCTTTCTCCACCCATTCAAATCCATTTTCTACATGGCAGCCGAAGTGATCTTTTAAGTTTATGAATAAGATTTTTATCATCCTTAAGAAACTTTCCTTG
>NW_006371562.1:0-953 GCF_000327345.1 Myotis davidii
TGTTTGTTTGTTTGTTTGTTTTCTCCAAATAAATTTGATCTTTAAAGCTAGAGTAAATAAATAAATGTGTCACTTAAAAATATCCTTTCTTTTTACTACTTATTGAAACAAAACATGCTCACGAGCAGCTCATTCTTCAGCTGCGCACGATTCCATAGTACAGATACATCTTTACAATGGCTGACAATTTCAGCAATGCATTCATCTAGAATCCCTCAAATGTTTGCTGATTTGCAAACCACTATCTTCCCTTGGTAGATTGTGTTCTGTGTTTCTCTCTTTCCTGCTTCCAGGCTGATAAATATTGTTAGAGCAAGTCACAAAAACCTACTGATGGAACGCATTTATAATTCATGCTCTCTAAGCTCAACTATATCCTTCTTGATGTTTGGCAATCTTTTAATGCCTTTCTTGCCAAATCACTACTTGAATCTCAACAATGACTATTCCTCACATGTTTCACTCTCCTTAACTCCCAACGCTTACCTTGGTTTTCCTCCTTGTAGGGAGATGATGTAACATCACACTTGATTGAAAAAAAATAAGATAATCTGATTTGACATATCCCTCAATATTCCTTGTGGTCCATGCTCCTGTTATTTTTTAGTAGATGCAAGTCTGAGCTTTTTCCCCAGGCTCATGCCTCATTACCTCCCTTGAGACAATGCACTTCTCTCTTACCTGCTGTTTCCCAGAGAGATTAAGTAACTCGCTCATCTTCATATAGCTGAGAAGTGGCAGAGCTCAGCTTCAAACCCAAGCAGCCTGGCTGCAGACTCTTGTGCTAACCCACTATACAAACCTGCCTCTCACTTAGGCTACTGTCTTTACTCTTCTTCCTTTCTATCCCAATTTTCTGAAAGAATAATTTCACGTTTCATTAATTCTTACCATTCACTCTTTAATTCTTTGTAGTTTCTCATATGACCCCACTAGTGTCCTGAAAATACTCA
>NW_006371563.1:0-953 GCF_000327345.1 Myotis davidii
AAAAAAAATCCATATTTTCTGCATGTGGAAAGACTATTATCTCATGCTGTTCAAGAAATTGTGGAGAGAAATATACATATTATCATTACTATGTGTTAAAAATGTATGTTAAACATACTTGGACTTATAGTGCTTATGAAGCAGGCATAGTTTTCCGAATCATTATGATCAAACTGGAAATTTTCTTTTTGTTGAAATGCCATCCATCTCAGTCAGCTTGGTTGCCTCAGCTGTGAACTGCAGACAGAGTGCTTTATGCAGTTGAAGCGTATTTCTCACGGTTCTGGATGCCTGAGGCCCAAGGGCCAGCAGGATTCTGGTTCTGGCCAGAGCTCTCTTCTTGGCTTGCAGATGGCCACTCTGTCCTCACAGGTCCTTCCCTCAGTGTGTGCACATGTGGAGAGGGAGTCCTAACCATATCGATCAGGGGGCTGCCTTTATGACCTTATTTAACCTCAATTAGTCCCCAAAATGCCCTATCTCCAAGCTCAGTCACACTGGGGTTTGGGCTTCAAAATAATGATTTTGGGCAGGAGGGCAGTTTCATTCATAGCACCTTCTAATAATGAGTCAGCTGGTATGAGAACCTTTAAACTACCTACATGCAGGGATTCTATGGAAACCTCTTCTCCACCGTCAATGTTGGCAAAAATATAAACAATGAGATTTTTTTTTCTCTTACACCTAATAAACTAATTCCCACACTACCTTCATCAAATTAATAATATGACTTAAGCCAAGATGAATATACTAAAAATACACTGAGATAACATGCAAAATAATGCATTTGGAATTATTTAAAATGTGTTTTCATGCGCACACTGCCACATGGTAAGGAACTGGCTATTCAAGGTGTTTGTTCCAAATTGATGGTAAACAAACCTTTAAGACTTTGTAAGTTATACTTCAAAACACAGCACAGGACAGAACTTTGTGTAACCAATGCTTGTGCT
>NW_006371564.1:0-953 GCF_000327345.1 Myotis davidii
AAACTCTTCATGAATTGCTACAAGGAAATCAAAGATTTCTTTTTAAAGTGCCTCTTCCCTCACAAAATGCTCCTGTTTGAGATGTTCTATAAATCAATATTACTAGAAATTCTCCATGTCTCTTTCTAGAAAAAAATGAATTTAGTATTTTTCAAAATTCAGGTTATGGATAATTGTACTTTTCTCCCTAAGCAAAAATTTAATGACTTTTTTCCTCCCTAGAAATCAATACCATATATGAGTTTGGTTCCATTTGAGGCTATTGATTATACTGGGGCAAAATTAATTTCTTGTCAAAATTTAATAAAAATGAATCAATATTTATTATTAATAGCCTCATCATACATTTATATAATTAAAGAGTAAAGATGTACTGACCATATTTTTAATAATATCATATTGTATTTACTCTTTGACTATTAGTTTTCTTATTGAGTACATGTTTCTTTCTTAATATGGCCATACATTACAATTGCTTGATGTGAAGTCATTATTTCAATTGCATGTGTAGAATATAAATCACCAAAGGTTACTGTACTTGATTTCATTGAAAAAAAATATTTTAATGTCTGGAACAGATGCGGAGAAAAAATATAAATATATATTTTTCTTTATATAGCTACTATCAAGTGTTCCCCTTGGAAATAGAAATGTTTTTAGGAAAATGGTTTAGAAATAGAAGGTATACATTAAGCAAGAGGTTTGGAAGGAGACAGGTAGAAAACTGATCTACATAAAGAATGAACGTGTATTTTGGGTGTCAAGAGCTTAAGAAAGAGAGAAAGAAAAGAAAGTAAAGAAGCAAGTCAGACAGTATGGCAGGATCTGAAGTTTGTGGCAAAAAATGGCTAATTAGTAATCCCAAATAGCATCACAGGTAAGCGTTTTAGTGAAATGGGATCTGATGTTCATTTGTAGGTTGTTTGTGTTTCCATGGTATCAACCTATTTCAT
>NW_006371565.1:0-953 GCF_000327345.1 Myotis davidii
TTTTTTTTTTAGGTCATGCAAGTAGGATCAAGACTAAGAATTCTGAAATTTGCTTTTGCAGGGCTGTATCCTTAAATCTTTTCCTGACACTAAAATGGCAGCAACCTTCTTTGAAACAAGGACATAGGAATAATGATAGCTGGATGTTGAAGCCTCTCATTCCAGGGGTAAACTCCTTCCCAAATCCAGCCTGGAAGTCCAAGGATTATGCTGTGAATTATGGAGCAACAAACATCAGGAACTTGAGTGCCAGTGGTTTGTCATCTGTTCTTTATAACATGCTTTGCCAGGGGAGCCCAACAGTGGGAAAATCTGGCTTTTCTGAGGTGCAGGGAGGGAAAACCAAGCAGAACACATCAGTCTCATTGAGTTAAGCAGATTGAAATCACAGCACCAGAAGGCTAAGGAAGCTGGATATTGTATGGCAGGTCCCAGGAAGCAGGAGCTAGTAGTAACACAGTCCCAGTAATGTGCACAGGAGTCCTCTTGACTGACTAAATACTGAAATGTGAAACTCCATAATGCCACACAAGTCAGATGAGGGACCTATTAGTTGAACAGTTCCCAGAGATGACACAGAGCGAGGACATGTTTGAGTTCTATCCAACCAGTGACGAATCTTTGTTGAGCACTCATGGTATTCAATCCAAGTCCTAGGAGATTAATATTTTAAAATCTAGAGTAACCACACACAGAAAAAGGTTAAAAGAAGTAAGCTAATAAGACAGTAATAAACCTAAATACACAACTAATAGAGTGTTAATACAGAGAAAACAGAGAACGAGAAAACAAAAAGTAAAGAACAGATGAGAAAAATAGAAAACAAATAGCAAAATGGTGGATTTAAGCCCAAGCATCCTAATTACATTAGATGTGAATGGTTTAAACAGTCTATTTAAAGGCAGAGCCCTGTTTATTGAGCATAGTCCTGTGCACTGAAAGGTCACCAGTTC
>NW_006371566.1:0-953 GCF_000327345.1 Myotis davidii
AGATTCTCTGGATGTCTGTGCCAACCTGTTAACAAAACCCATTGATCTTTCCTCTTGTGTTCACAGCCTTATTTGATTCACTGGTTTTTTTAATGTCTAAGGAGCATTGTACCACACAAAGTGCAGACGAAGACATGAAAGGTCAGTGATTTGGCTTTACAAGTCATGGCCTGCTTAATCTGTTATACTAATGCCTTTCATTGCATCACCGTATAAGAAACTCTGGGCCACATTTTGATAATGCAGCCTCATTGAAAATTCTAAAGGAAAGCTTCAGTTGGAGTCACAGAGAGAAAACTAGATACTGCCTAGGGTCAGTAAAATCTGAATTAATTTCAAAAGGTAGTTTAAACCAATCAATGTGTGTCATATATGTGCCTGTTTTCACCATAGCTGAAGACTATGGAAGGCTTCTTATTCAAGACAGATAAATATCAAATTATATACATTCATGAATATGAGAGCAATTATCATGGGTTGTATTGATAGTATCATTTGTCAGGAGTGGCTGCTGTCATAAGTTATTTGCATTTGGCATTACAGTTAAGACCCTTTTATCCCAGCCTTTTTTCATGGTCTAAAATCATTGACCCAATGATTCATTTTGGAAATTATAAACATCCTACCATGATTATTATTTTCAGTGGCATACAGCAAGCTATGATTTAAAGTTGTGCAGGATTTCATAATTACAATTACTTTTTTAATATTAAACCTTGGCTCAGAGGAATAATGCAGACCAACTACTGCTTAACATGATTGCATTTTAGAACTACAGATGACCCTACTGAGCAGTAGAGTTGCCAACATATTACCTACAGTCACAGAGCGGGAGAGTGCAGTCTTGGGATTAATGCCAGGTTTCCGATGTGAGGAAAGTCGCTGTTGCAGGTATAAGGTATCTCTGTGCGTGTGTGCGCGTGCGTGTGTATGTATGTGTGTGTGTGTGTGTG
>NW_006371567.1:0-953 GCF_000327345.1 Myotis davidii
AAGGGACCTGTGGCTTTATAGAACTTATTTTTGGGGGGTGGGGGGTGGGCTTTTATAAACAGTGCACCTAATTTTGTAGTTGTTCTTAGGCCTAGCATAAGGAAAGTAAAACTTTTTAATAGTGAATGTCAGTGCAGTTTGAATAGAAGGAATGGAGTTGTCCTGGGCCTGAGGGCGACTTATTCAGCACAATAACTTATAGTTGTAGCAGTCGAACTGTAACTGAGTCTGCCATCTCATTACGTAGGTGAGATTGGCACAGTCCAACCAGCACATTCATAAATGGCACCAAGCACTGCCAAGCCTTATTCTAACTTCCCAGAAACTTAGAAGTTGAACTTCTTAGAATTCAGATATTTGCTTTCTTTGAAATTATTTTTGAGAGCATGGCTTCAGAAACTGTTGAAGTATTAAATACAACATGCCTTAGACTCTTATCTGTGACATACTGCAGCACAGGGTTGCTAGCTTAACTCTCTCAGAGCTACATGATGGCCCAGTAGGGTGCTGACAGGAAAGAAGGGGGGCTCTGGAGAAGCACAATTCCTGATTCTCAACGTGTAGGAAGACGCCTGACGTTCAGAAGCCAGGACATTCCCTGTAGGACACCAGATGGGTTATCCTCTGCCACATGAAGACGAATGTGTTGGTTTGCCTTTATATTATGTCTCCTTACGTGTTTGCGGTACCAAACCCCGGGTGCCTTAAATCGTGGGTTTGGGTATGTAAGTGGCACTGAAGATTACTTTAGAAAAAACCCACAAACCATGGTTGCCTTTGTAGTTGTGAAGCAAAGAGGGCCTTTGTCTTTCACATTGTACAGCTGTGCTCCGAGGCCCAGGTGTGCAGGGTGCTGTGAATTAAAACTTTGGAAAATACTTCCCATCCTGTTTATGCAAATTAGATTTAAAATGCAGATGACCAAGTTGTTCAGGAACCCGAACGGAGATTCC
>NW_006371568.1:0-953 GCF_000327345.1 Myotis davidii
TAAGAAAGGTTAAAACAGAGAATCATTTGGGGGGTCTGGAACTGATTACTTCAATTTACATTATTCCTAATAGGAAAAAATATTCCAGTTTTTGAACAAATCGCTTTTCGAACAGCCTTCTGGGACGAATTAAATTCAAGAAACAAAGATTCCACTGCAATGCCTTCTCTTCCAACACACAGGCATAAGAAGAGTCTTTAGCTACATCTAATTTAAATTTCTTTTATGGCAATTCCTAAATTTTTATTTGATCTATTTCCTTCCTTCCTTCTTTCCTTTCATTCTTATGAAGGATTGGATATTAAGATATATTTGGTTTTGCAAAAGTCTAACTTCTTCTCAAACTGAGACAAAATAATATAAAAAAGACAGGTAAAGCAGAGATAAAGATGGAATTAAGAAAAGTAACAAATATTAAATAGTAATTCCATAATGAGAGAAGAGGTATGTATCATTATGGAGGATATCAGAACAATAAAAGGTTTAAATTGTAGTGTCTTAGATAATTAATGCACGCCTTGGAAAGGTGCCTATGTGTCCATGTCCATATTTATCTGATGGACAATCAGGAGAAGAAAAAGACTTTAAATGTCTTTCTGAAATTCATATCCTGACTTAAATGACTAACTCAAACTTTGTGAAAGGTACTACCGAAAGACAGGAGAGGAGGGTGGCTCCTCAGTACTCTGTAGTTTAGAATTTCCAGAACATAAAATGTTAAATAAGTGGATTAAGAAGACCCCCATCCCTTTGACCCTCCAAACTTCTAGAAGTGAGCCTATATTTCCTTCTCTTGGTTCTTGACAGACCTTGTGACTTAAAGGATTAACAGAATATGGCAGATTGGCATCTCTCTGATGGTTTGTGATATTGTGTATCTTTTCATATGCCTTTTGGCCATCTGTATATCCTCTTTGGCAAAGTGTCTATTCAGGTGCTTTGCCCATTTTTTA
>NW_006371569.1:0-953 GCF_000327345.1 Myotis davidii
CTTAGAAGAGGTGTACTGTCCTCCTGTAGTGTTTTATACTTTAAAGCTAGGACCCATATCCAACTTTTCCTGGATTTATCCAGACTATTCAGATGTGGCATAGTAAAAGAACAAAGAACATCTGTCCATGATGACTTCCCCCTTTCTGTGCAACGTTAGTCATACACTTTTACTTTCCACAGATAAAGTACAGTTCAGTGTTTATCACCCGCATTCAATGCCAAATTCAATTGTGCTCCAGCGCCCAAAGACCATGTTGTTGCTGTGACAAATTACCACAAACTTAGCAGTTTTGAATAACTAAAATTTATAGCTTCCAGTTCTAAATGTCAGAAGTGTGACACGGTCTCACTGAGCTAACATCAGGTGTTGCCAGGGCTGCGTTCCTTTCTGGAGGCTCTAGGGGTGAGTCTTTCAAAGCCAGAAACCGACATTTCTCTCTGGGTGACCACAACCAGGAACATTTGTCCATTTATATTAGATTGGACCCGTTTTAACAATCCAAGATAATCTCCCCGCTTCAAGAATCTTAACCTTCATTACACTTTTAAAGTCCCTCTGGCCATGGAACCTATTCACAGGGTTTGTGGCCATTTGGGGGCCGGGGTATTATTATTATTTGAGGTGAGTACCTGGTTTATTTCTGACGCCGGTGAATCTCAAAGAGTGGCAGATTCTGGCACGTTCCTTCAGTGGGTGTCAGGCATAGAATTCCACTCTTCAAGTGGGGGAGGCCTCGTCCTGCAAGGACCCAAAGCTGTGGCTGCCCCCAACCTCCAGCGCCAGGTCCCTCCCCTGTTCTTGGGCTTGTGGCTCCTCCTACCGCTCGGGCGTGGCCACCTGGGCAGGATCAGGGTCACCTGGAGGGCAGTGCCCCAGGCGACTGCACCTTGCAAGCCTCCTGCGGTGCTCACAGGCCTTGCGAGGTCAGCTGATGTAGCAGCAGAAAGCAC
>NW_006371570.1:0-953 GCF_000327345.1 Myotis davidii
CTGGGCATGTGCCCTCACCAGGAATTGAACCGTCACCTCCTGGTTCATAAGTCAGTTCTCAACCACTAAGCCACACCGGCCAGGCTACACTAATTTCTTTTAAATTAATTATAATCCATAACTGACACTCTATATTTGTTAAAAGTACATGTGTCCACCAAGATGTTAACAATGATTATTATTTGGATGGCAGTATTTTTGTATCTTAATTTTTTTTCTTTAGTTACAATTTATTCTTTGACTTTTTCTACTTCAGAATGTAGATTGGAAAAACATATTTTCCATTTAAAAAGGATGTGTTACATGATGGAAACAAGAGAAATAAATGCTTTAGTATAATTTGGAACCAGTTGGCCTGGACTCAGATGGGCCAGTCCATACTCTGCTAAAAACCTCAGTGTCTTGGAAAAGCATGGTTTACTAGTACTTGCTGCAGGTTGGCAGTTTCTTCTATATCCAGTGTCTCAGATCCACGCCTCTTCCATCTCCAAGTAGGTTCCAAAGGTGCTGCAGGAGGTGGGGGGAGATGGGAGAGGCCCTCACCGTCCTCATCACGTGCCACTTCACCAAAACCAGTCTGAATGGACCCACGCTTACAGCAGAGTAGAGTGGAAAATGCGGGGGAGCACCAGTTGTCTCTGCTAACACGAGTGTAACTCTTTTCATTTTACAGTTACTGTAATGAGTGTATGTTGGACCCAGATTGCGGATTCTGCTACAAGATGAACAAATCCACCATCATTGACTCCTCCTGTGTTCCAGTTAATAAAGCATCTACAAGTGAGGCAGCCTGGGGCAGGTATGTCACTCACTGTATACTGTGAGAATACACAGAGAATTTCACAAGGAGACCAGAGTGACTACACTTACCTTCGAAAACTGCATTTCTGTTAAGCTGGTCTTTTTTTTTTAACTGTCTTTCAAACTGATCTTTATAACTACAGAGTGCCCCC
>NW_006371571.1:0-953 GCF_000327345.1 Myotis davidii
TCTGAATTCTGTTCTCAGAATAATGTATCATTTTGGATTACCACTCTGTAAGTCTCCGAGCATGATCACATTTCAGCATTCACTCTTTACACTATATGCAGGTCTTAAACATCTAATTCTCCTCTCCCAGTTCCCTTCAATGGAGAGCATTTTACCCAGTAGGAGCCAAAGAAAATCAGGGGACAAGGAAGAACGCTGTTCTCTGAGGCAACTACAAGAAACAATTTGCCAACTTCTACCTTTAGCAAAGACAGGGAGCACCATAACCTTCAGCAGTACATACAGGGACAACAACATACAGCTCTAGATAGAACCAATGGAATCCGCAAGACATCACTGTCAGGATCCTAGAAAGTACAGTCTCCCTACATTAGAATCAGGATGGTTCATCATCTATGAGCTCTATATTAATCTCACAGTATTACTTAACCTAGGAATTATCGGCTTTCACTTCTTTTTAAGGGAACTGAATAGATTTCATGGAATATTTATACTCTATATGGAATAGGTATTTCTAAATTTAAGTTACAGCCCATTAGAAGCTCAAATTGAATTCTTACTTTAATAAGCCAAAGAAATATACTTTAAATAAATTTTCAACAAATACCTTGCTCCACTTTTGTCCATCTTGTTTAAAAAACAGATTCGAGGTATTTTGTGTTTATCAGCCTGCCTCCATACTGTGAGGGTTTGTGCCTAAAGCAAAGAGCACATGTGGGGAAAAATAATTGTTACTACACATGGAATAAAGAGATCCAATACTCTATTATAACATGGAAATGGGCCATATTCTAGCATGAAATTATTGCCACTGCACCTACACTTCGAGACTCCTATCAGGTTAACATAGCTAAGAATGTAAGGAAGTATGATGAAAAAAAATAAGCTTCAAACTTAGAATAATGCTTTGGGTGACCTAGGTTACCACACAAAAAGAATTAATACCTGGAAGC
>NW_006371572.1:0-953 GCF_000327345.1 Myotis davidii
GTCTATTTGCATAGATGTATGTGTGATACAAATGGCCAGGGATAGTCTAGTCATGTTAATCCAATGAAAAAATTCATTTAGTTTGACACATTTATAGATCAACTCTGATGGGACCAATATTCTAGCATCCTTGGGAGCTATAATGAAAAGAAGAAGTGATAACATATTTCTCAGGTTTCCACTACATTTGCAGACCAGTTGTAGATAAAATAATAACAAAAGTAAAACTGTTTGTTTAAACTGTATAGGCATTTTAGTAGTAAATCATTGAATTTTGAACTGAATTAAAAAAAAGACATTTCCCTATAGAACACTGACTTTGTAAATCAATGGCACTAGACCAATGAGGGCTAACATTTAGTCTTGGTTCTGCTGTTATATAATGCTAGCCTGCCTTCTGTTGCACATCTATAAAACGTAGGAGTTGGACTCCAGTGGTGAGTCTCCCCGTCTATCAAATAAAGTCCTCCAAAGCCGTGCTGCTCAATTTTGATGAAAATGTGCATTTTCCTTTTATCCAAATTATGGAAATTTGAGTTTGACAGAGCTTTTGCCATAGCACAACGTGGAGACTGATTTACTGTGAATGAAAGACAAGGCCCAATCTGAAGCCCTAGTCCAAAGTAGAATTTGGGTTTCCTGGAATGTGTGATTACTTTGCCTCTTCAATATTAAAAATTAAATGCTTAGGTGGTAAACTGTGTGATATTAAGTGCCAATCAATGCTAAGGAGTGACCAATAAATAGCATAATGACCATCAACAATTTATTTCATTTCATTACTGTTTTCTAAGCTTGGTTTTTGAAATTCCTGTTTATTTCCTAATCCTTTAGATCCATTTTCACAAATTCTAACATTCCACCAACAAAAAATGCCTGACAACCACTGTCATAGAGGATTTTTAAGGTCCCATTAAAGCTCTTAAATTTTATGATACTACATGTATCTAATA
>NW_006371573.1:0-953 GCF_000327345.1 Myotis davidii
ATTAGTATATCACCCTTTTATTAGTATAGATAACTTTGATCCACAGAGTACCTACTATTTGTCAAGATAAGTGATTTATAGACATCATCTTCTTTCATTTATACTACAAGCCAAACAGGTACTACAATTACCTCCTTTCTATGGATGAGAAAGAAGCCTCAAAGAGGTATTTTCAATGGATCTCACAGGTGGTAACATCTAAATTTTGTTAGAAAATGAACTACCAAAGTCTTTCTGCTTGTCTCCCCTGAGGATACGGAGGAGAAAATTCAACATCATGTTGAAGTGATTTCCCCTCCCCATATCCAAGGCTTCCCAGAGTAGGCTTAAAAGCAGGAGACAGATGGCTGTTGGGTGGTGGTGGTACATAAATTTCCTTCAAGCCTTCAAGTATATATCTGCAATATACAAAAACAAATTAGGGTGATCAGAAAAATCAGCATGCTGTACAAAAGGAAAGAAACGACTCTTTTGCTTCCAAGATATTTGTCATTATGCATCCTCTGAGACCATATGGATAATATCAATTTGGTAAGATTGGGAGGATAAGGAAAGCAAACCACAAAAGGCACCAAGAAAGCAATAGGTGGGCATGGAAAGCAAGAGCTGTCAGTGACTGCTGCGATTTTTAAAAACAGCCGTATGGAGATACACTTCACATACCATATAATTCACACATTTAAAGCGTTCTACTCAGTGGTTTTTAGGATATTCACAAGTTGGGCAACCATCATCACAGTCAATTTTGGAACATTTTCATCACCTCAAAAGGAAGCCCTATAGTCTCCTTAGCTTTCTCCCTCCTATTCCCCACTCTCCTCCAGCCTTGAGCAATCACTAAGCTACTTTCTGTCTACATACATTTCCCTAGTCTGGACTTCGCTATGAATGGAAGCATAAACTATGTGGCCTCTTGTGAGTGGCTTCTTTCACTTAGCATAGTGTTTTCAAGG
>NW_006371574.1:0-953 GCF_000327345.1 Myotis davidii
TGATTAATATTCTGGTATTTAATAAGTCAGAGATCTGGACACTTCTTTGGGAAATAACCTATCTTCCAAAGGACACTCAGCATTTGCTCTTGCCTCTTCTTGTATTTTATTTCTTCCCCAGGAGACCCCTCCTCAACCTCTTTATATGCAGATATCATTTTTGATAGCCTTTTTAAAGGACTCCGAGTGTCCCTTTAATCTTTCATTAATATGGTTCAGAAAAAACTTGTTTTCTCCCCTCTCATTTACCTTAGACTACAGGGAATTTAAAAAGCAAAGTGGGTTCATGTATTTAACGTATCAAAGAAACTAAAAGTAAAACAAACAAAAACAAACAAAATTTTAAAAAGCAAATAAAGAGGCAAATATCACACTACTAGGATTCCAAAATAATATGGATTTATTTGAAAATGAGTGACCATTTGCAGATACTAGTAGATTAGGGCAAAACTTGGGGGGGGTTATCATCATTTTAAACTATGAATAAAGCTGATGCCTGTGCCTGCTTGGAGGACCAGGAAGTGTCTGTGGCTGAATGGCATAGGGAGCGGGAGTGAGGGCTGTAGGGTCTTCCATGTCTTCATTTCCCGGGACTGGCAACCACTTCCACTGCCTCCAGCAGCTGAGGCTTTAGCACCACTTGACCCCTTTCCCTGTCAGTTTTGTCCCTTTGGAGACAGCATTGTTTTCCATTTGGAAGCCTGAAATTCTGTGCCTGCAGTTTGAATGCTCACAGAGCCAAGCAGCAAACCATGAAGAGGAAGGGTTTTCCCCCTAAGTTCAGAAAATACTAGCTTTTCTGTGTCAAGAACATGTCAGTTTCATCTACAATGGGATGATGACTGGTTTTTCTGTGATGACTCTGAATTCCTTTAATTCATAGAGGTGCTGCTTTCCCATTTCATAACTACCTAAATTTTCCCTGATGTGTTTTGTAAATCTCTCACAAGACC
>NW_006371575.1:0-953 GCF_000327345.1 Myotis davidii
TCCTGGGATATAAGCTAATTCTGGGAAAGCATAAACCTTCTTCCTTATGGAGGGAAAACTCAGTAAAAGCACAGATCCTGGGAAAAATTAAAGCTGCCATTCAAAAGAAATGGACCACACAGAGGAATGAGAGTTGCTCTCCACCTAAAACAGCTGGGCTGGAAGAAACAGGCACATTTAGGAACTTCCTTATTTATGTTCTCAATACAATTCAAAAGGGGTTCTCTATCGCTAAAATTAAAGCAAAAAGCCCCTAAAGAGGGAACCACCTGATATCGACTAGAATTGTATGGAGGCATAAATATGATTTGCAAGTTAGAAACTGATGGAAACAGTAATATGAAATGAATACTCCTAAACTCTGCATTTCTGAAGTGTTAGGGCAAGTACAACAATATATCCCCTTGGCCTTAAACATAGCCTGGTGTGGCATAGAGTTTAAGAGATGTATAATATTTTTTCTTCACCGCTATGTTGACACCAACATCAAGATTAATATCCTTAATATATGAAACATTCATGGAACAGAGCCAAAATTAACAAAACCAAAAGAACAACCAAAGAACAGTTTATAGATGCCTTGGTCTCTGAAAGCAGAGGCTAAAGTAAGACTTTTGTGCAAGTGATATATTTGGTGAATGCCAGGGGCAGAAGTGAGAAACTGAGCAGATTGAAATAGGGGAGAAGGGGAAGCTAGTGCAATGGCGTGTGGTCGAGTTGGCCGCCACTACAGCACCCGAAGCTCCATCCCACTGAGATGTGCTCAAGCGTCAGAGAGGGCTCAGAATCATCCCACCCAGGATGGTTGGCGAGAAGCATCTACTCATTGTCTTTCATATCCCACTGTTTAAAACTTGTCCCAGGGCTGCTGACTCCCCAGCATTTCTGAGCTTAGCAGGCCTGTTTGCATGGCGGAGTCCTGCCCACTCTGTTCTCCATATTCAGAGAAGACA
>NW_006371576.1:0-953 GCF_000327345.1 Myotis davidii
AAAAAAAAAAAATAGGAACCAGATCATTGGGAAGCTGATTGCAAAGGTGGCTTAGAACTGGAGGGAATACTTACTCAAAGCTGAGCCAAAAAGGAAATGACATGGAGCTCTTTCTATCACCCCTGCCTGGAACCAGGATTGGTTTTGGAGTCAGGTAGTCCAGGGTTACAGGCTAGGATTAACCAGCAATAACCACCCTCATCAGAGGCTACAGGAAGAGAGAGCTGATGTTCCTAACATCTGTTACTAAATATTTATGTTTCACACTTAGTTTCCGGAAGAAATCTCTCAAAAACAATGAAAAATAAAACCTTTTAAATCATGAATATTACAGTGTTTCTTGGATGTACATTAGTATTTTATTCTCAGTTAAGCTCTGAAACCTGCTTCCCAAGCCTCAGCCTGATGCCAGAATTCTAGTGTGAATTCTCACACTAGAAAATAAATACCCGTCAAAATATATTCTTTCTATTTTCAGATCATAGCATGGCATCTGTATACAATTAGGTCTAACATGCTAGCACAAACCTCCTAATGACATTTTTGGACCTGCTATATTTTTCTTCTTTCCCTGTCAGAGAAGAGCCCGTCACTGATGTATTATTTATCTCTGCTCAGATCACAGGGAGGCTGCAGCTGTAAAGCGTACGGACATCTTTTCTCTCCTCCGTGCCTCACATCCAAGGTCAGAGGGAACAGAGACAGTGGGCGTGTCTGCACAGTGGCTTTTCTCCCCTGTTCTCTTCTCCCCAATGCAGCCAAGGGGATTCTTTAAAACAATGCTTCTCAACAGGGGGCCCTCCAAGAGACCTTTGGCCATGTCTGGAGATATTTTGTATTGTCACAATGCGGGGTGGGGGAGCTACTGGCATCCGACAGGTAGAAGCCACGGATGCCACTAAACATCATCCTGCAAGGCACAGGAATCCTCCCCACAGCAAATGCCAATAAGG
>NW_006371577.1:0-953 GCF_000327345.1 Myotis davidii
ATATCCTGATTGATAGAGAAATTTAGGGCCATCTTGTATGATGTAACACACCCAAAGTCACTTAGCTTGGCTTGCTTTTCTAGTGGAGATAAAACTATTATTAGATGTTGAAATTGCAGAAACCTATATTTCATGGTGGTACATACATGCATTTTTAAATACTGCCTGTAGAAACTTGGAAGAGAGATCATCTACCAAATAACACACGTGTAGCACTGGGGCACAGGTTTGAAAATTAGAATAAAAGATGGAGAATGCACTAACTCAGAAAATGCGGAGTTGCAAGAGAGAACAGAGACACAGACACAGGGAGAATACCGTGTGATAAATGGAAACAGAAATTGAGGTGATGCATCTTCAAGCGAAGGAATACTCAGGGTTTCCAGCAACCACCAGAGGGATAAAGAGGTGTGCAAGTATTTTGCCTGGAGTCCCCTGAGGGAGCATGGCCCTGTTTTATTTCAATTTCTGGCCTCCAGAATTTTGAGACAATAAATTTTGATTGTGTGAAGCCAACCAGTTTGTGAAAATTTGTCCTGGCAGCCCCAGGATACTATACAGGAATTCAAAGTCTTATCTTTAAGGAAAAAGGTATGTCTTGGAGCAAAAAGGTAATTTATTTTTCTCAGTCCTATCACCATTTAATGTAGGCATGGAGAAGTATGTAAACTCCCAGCATTGTGTAGCACAGAAAAGCATTACATTTGTTTCAATTCTTAGTTACTTTACTTTTTCTTTACAATCAAAATGTAATTTACTGATTGACATAGTAACATGTTTATAAATCAAGCACGTAAGGGCTGCTTAAAAATATACTATACATATATGCGTATATATGTACAGATACATATTACAAAATTTTTATTACATTGCATGTGATATATATTTCAGCTATATGTAGATAGATATTACATAGATCAATATAGGTATAGATATAGATAAAGATATAGATA
>NW_006371578.1:0-954 GCF_000327345.1 Myotis davidii
TCCTAGGGCTGACTGTGTAATCAAACACTTTGTTTATTCCATTTGGGAAAGATGGCACAGGTTCCATCCATGTCATTTAGAACAAGCTAGGGATCTATGCGATCTAAAACTTCTCTTGGTTATTTCCTTCACCAGTTTTTGAGACATGCCAAGGTTTCTGTGATCATAATGTTATTGATTTCTCTCCTCAGCACTACCAATTTTCATTTAAATAAATGTTTATATATACATGATATTAGATAAATACATGATCATGGTTACTTTTCCCCCCCCTTTGTTTTCATGTAGGTTTGACTGTTTTCATTGTAAGTTTTCCTCACGGGCTTGACGTAACCTCCTGGAACAGAGGGAACATGTGAGTTTGGCCACCCCTGTGTGAGATCAGACCGTGGGTTTCCGGGCTGTTTCCCCTGATCGGACAAAAAAACTTTGCTCAACCTCATTTTAGGGATGAATTTGAACCTTGAGGCTCTTGGCACTCTGGAAGGAGCCTCATTTCCGGAAGCCACCTCCAATAGTTCTGAGAGCTGTGTTCATTTCCTTCTGACATGCTAAAGTTAACCTTCCCACCACGGAGGCTTACCCCAGAGAGCGCCACCCCAAATCACTGTGACTAGCTTCTTTGTCCTTCTTTGTTGAATTTCTAATTCTATTTATGGCACTCAGATATTACATTTTATTTCTTTAAATGTGTGTGTGTGTGTTTATGTGTGCACATGAGTACATGTATGTGTTTATAATTTGTTATATGTTTGAAATGGGAAGGCGTTGATTCATTTTTTTCTCATGAGATTACATTTGCTTAATCTTAATTACTCTTGTGTTTCCTATTCTCAAACTGATCAAACCCACCTGATACGAGGGGAGAAAGAAAAAGTCTATTTTTTTCCCTCTTCACCAGCAAGTCAGCTCACAGATTTAGCACAATTCCATAGCCTCTTCCACAGAGAGTCT
>NW_006371579.1:0-953 GCF_000327345.1 Myotis davidii
AAAAAAAATGAATACCCTGTGATCCATCAATTCCATCTCCCATAGATATTCATTGAGCATGGTTTGTAATAGCATTCCCACTCCCCCAAGACCACCTCAGTGTCCATCCACAGGAAAATAAATTATGGAGAACATACAAGGAAAATCTGTGAGCCACAGAACAAAGTGGCTATAAGGGCTGACAAGGAAAGAGTTCTAGATGCAGTATTAAATGAAAACAACGGTGCACAGAGCAATAAGCATAGCAGGAACCAATTTATTTATTTTTAATCTTATCTAAATGCAGCCTGTTAAAGGTGGCTATGGGAGCAGGATTGAGGTGGGGTGTGAAGGTGAGAACTTTTATATTTATTATATACTTCTGCTTTTTATTTAAAATAAAATAGACAGTCACAGGTTTAGATATTTGGTCATTTGGGGTAAAATGAAAGAGAAAGAAAAATTCCTTACTCAAGAATCTTGAAAAAACAAAAGAATCTTTAAGGTAAAAAGCCACTATCACAAAATAGGACCTAGATTTCTGAAGCTAATCAGGAGGATGAGCACAACAAGAAATCTTGGTAGAAGTGTTTAGCCAAGGACAGCATGAATGTGCTGATCTTTCTGTATCTCTCTCCGTTTCTCCCAGATTTCTACATCCTGTTCCAATGACATACTGAATATCTGACAGCATGTCAAATGCATGCCAGCATTTCTCAAAAGGTAAACGAGAGAAAGAGTTCTGTACTGCTTATTCAGTCCGTAGGCACTGGCCTCTTTGGCTTTGGGGTGAAAGCATTCTCAGTCGTTCTTTGATCACAAGTCTCAAAATAACTAGAATGTTCACCCCCTCCTCGCCCATTCTATTGTTACTAGTTTATTTTTTGTGTGGGAGGAAGTGTACAAAACCAAAGAATCAAATTAACGTGAGGAATATTGTGTGTTACTTTTAAATATATTTTATTGATTTTTTT
>NW_006371580.1:0-954 GCF_000327345.1 Myotis davidii
CACAGTTTAAGGGGATCATCCAGTTTATAGTCAGCATCACCTGCTAGCCATATGAGTGATCTATCAGACAACTGCAACTCTAACTGCCATCTAATTGCAACTAAGAGATCCCAAGTAGGATCTCCAAACAGAGACAAACCAACACATAGAACCAAAAGAAATAATAATACATTTATATTTTAAGCCCTGACATTTTAAGAGGGTTCACTATATAGTAATAGAAAATGGGACCGTCACCTTGCTAATTCAAAGACCAGTTTTCTTACTCTTTAATTTCACTGAGCTATTAATCAGCAACATTAGACACAGTTGGTACCTCCTTTTTCTTGGTATATTTTTAGCTTGACTTCTAGTATATCACACAATTCTGGGATCTCTTTTAACTTTCTGTTTGTTTTTCTCAGTTGCCTGTGCTAATTCTTCCTTTTCTATCTAACCTCATAATGTTGGAGTGACCGAGTCCTCTAACCCTATTCCTCCTCGATGTCTACAAAGCATTCCTTGGAAATCTTAGTTGCATACATTTAGGTAACAACCATACATTAACTTCCATATTCAATCTAGAATTCTTTGATAAATGACCCTGATAAATCCAAAAGGCCTCAGTGACATTTCAACTTGGATATATAATTACCATCTCAAACTTAAGTGCCCAAAACTAAACTCCAAATATCTGCCTCAAAATCTGTCCCATGCACAGCCCTCCTTGTCTTGATTGCTAGCAACTCCATCCTTCTATTTGCTCAGGACCTATACCTTGTAATAATTCCTTTTCTCTTACATCTCATATTAAAACAAAACTCCATCAAGAACTCTGAAAAAAAGACAGATAGCTGCATGGTTAGGTATTGTCTCTTCACACACCTGCCTCTGGATGACACATATCATTTCTACCCAAAGCTGATTGATTGGAGCTAATCACCTTTACAGTAAAATTTTGGCAAACGTGGAGGA
>NW_006371581.1:0-954 GCF_000327345.1 Myotis davidii
AGGTCAACACTCAACCACTAAGCCATGCTGGCCCATTCTTCATATTGAAACCATCAACAATTCCTTTTGATTTAATCTTGAAAATATACCAAGAATCTGATCACTTTGTATCACCTGTTTGTTCTCCAGCATTCATTCCAACTCACTCATTTGGATTACTGAGATCATTTTCTAGTACATCTGCCTCCTTTATTGTGCACTGTCTGCTGTGGGTTCTAAGTGTGTCAGTTTGAACAAAGTCAAGGCATGTCCCTCACTGCTCAAGACCTGCCAGTGGCTTTCCCCATTAGACAGAATTAAAGCCAAAGTCCTCATCAGGATGGAGATGGATCTCTCTGATCTGCTTTTCATTCTTCCCACTTCCCCCACTTCTCCTACCTCGGAGACCTTATCTCCTACCAGCTCTGCCCCCACGCCAGCTCCATATGTCACGGAGTCTATTTGTTGGCTATCTATGTCTAAAATGTTCTTTCTACTAATATCCCATGATCCACTTCATCGCCATCTGTTTAAATATGATCTTATCATAAGACCTTCCATGACCTCCCTCTTCACTGTTGTGAAGACTTCAATCCTTATCTTCCTCCTAGCTTTATGGATCTTCAAATACCTGTCTCTAAGTGGTGTAATATAAAACGTACTTTTTTGTTTATTATTTGTCTTCTCCCTATTAAAGCACATTTTAATCCTTTATTTACTGCTTTATTGCAGGTCCTGGAATATAATAAGTATTTCGAGATACATGTGTAAATTAATGGTTACAGGAAAGGGATGGAATTAGTTACTTTGACCAAAAAGCTACTTTAAAAAACTGCCTATATTTGCTATATACATGTGAAATATTCTAAGTATAAATGACACATTTCTTCATTAAAGGGTGTCTATCAAGATTAGTTTTTGGAATTAAACACAGTGGTTTACTTTCTTATTTAAAGTTATAAAACTCCATTTTTT
>NW_006371582.1:0-954 GCF_000327345.1 Myotis davidii
TCCCAGGGGAGGGGGTATCGATTCAATTACTTGATCAGACCTAACCATGACTACTTTGGAAACTCACGATGCGCACTGGCACATTAGAGACTCTGAAATGGTCCCAGGTAAAGCTGGTAGCATGCGGACCTGGCAGAGCCTTCCACCAGCCTTGTGGGTGTCTCTGGTGAATTCGGCAAGCTTGGCACCTGTCCAGGCTGCTGCTGCTCTGCTGCTAACACCCAGCACAAACCAAGCATTCAATTCTACTGATGTGTCGCAGATGCTGATTTAGTACATCTGGAAGGTCCAAACTGAGTTCAGGGCCTGGTTCTGCTTACCTGCGTATGATCTTATATCATTCATGCCCACATCCTCCTCCAAGCTGGAGATGTCCGCAGGGAGGCTGTTTCCCCAGCATCATCCACAGTTGTTCCTTTGTCATATCTCAGCAAAGGAGAGAGGTCAAAGTTTATATGCATGTGGCGTTTGTTGAGGCCAAGAGCATAAGTTTTTTTAAAAATCTAATTTATTTTTTTAGAGCAGCTTTAAATTCACAGCAAAAGTCAGCAGAAGGTACAGAGATTTCCCACGTAGCCCTTGCTCCCACACTTGCACATCCTCTCCCATTATCAGCATCCCCCACCGGAGGGTTACATAGGTTACAATTGATGAATATGCATTGACACATCAGAACCACGCAAAGTCCACAGTTTACCTCAAGGTTCACTCTTGGTGTGGTACAGTTGCAACCTTGCTATCATTGCTCATTAGTTCCTGAAGGGTTTTTCCCCTCAATCTTTGGGTTTTTTACATAGATGATTGTGTCATCTGTGAACAAAGAAAGTTTCGGTTCTTCCTTCCCAGTCTGTATACCTTTTATTTCCTTTTCTTGTCGTACTGAATTAGCTAGAACTCCCAGTGAAATGCTGAAAAAGAATGGTGAGAGGGGACATTCTGGCCTTGTACCTTGCA
>NW_006371583.1:0-953 GCF_000327345.1 Myotis davidii
AAAAAAAAAAACAGAGTGATAGGCAAGGGAAATGAGGAGTACTACCTTAGATTGGGTGAGAAAAAGCTTCTCTGAGGAAGTAACATCTGAATTGAAACCTGAATGTCAGGAAGAGCTGGCCATTTTTGGGGGGGAGAGCATTTTAGCAGAAGGAATAGATAACTTAAGGGCCCAAAGATGGGAATGGATTTAGTATATACAAAGAACGGAGAAGTTTAGTGACAAGTATGTGGCGAATAAGAGGGAAACTGGTATATGATTATGAGAAGTCTGCAGTGACCAGATGAAGGAAAATGTTGTGTAGACCATGTAAGGAGTTAGAGTGAAATTTAAGGTATGAAGTACAGCTCCTGGAAGGCCCTGGCATGGAGAGAGGCAGTGTGACAATGCAGAAGATCCAGGAGAACCAGACGTTCTAGAGAGGATATCCGGATTTCCTTTCTGGAATTAGTGAGACTTAGGAGGAACATGGGACGGCACTAGATGAACTGTGGCCCAGTCAGTCATGGTAAAGTTCAAGGATGGAACATTTAGTCTCCAGGAATGTCAGAGTATTTGCTGTGTTTCTGAGATACATTTCAATTCATTCATTAAATATCGCTTATGTTGTTCCCACTCCATGGCATTGAGATGTGGAAGAAGGAGCTTCATGACATAATTCAGACAAGACAAATGCACAAATGATGAATAATGACCATAAATGCAAATATGAACCTACAAATTATCTGCACGTTTACATGAACCTAGATGAGGAATGGGAAACATGTATGTTGTGTTTATATCATTTTTTTCCTGCTTTACCTGGGAGGTAATCTTTTATTTTTCCACTTGTAGCAAGGATTGCTATAAATTCCATTCATTGGGCTAGAGACCCTTGTTGTGTAAGCGAAAAACTTCCCCCTCACATACACTTGTGAGTTCATTATTCTCAACTCCAAGCTCTAACAGTATAC
>NW_006371584.1:0-954 GCF_000327345.1 Myotis davidii
CACACACACACACACAACCATCATCTTACCTTAAATGTGGTTTTTTGAATTCATAAAGGGATTTCTTGTCCTACCTTTGATTTTTTTCATTATAATTAGTTAAATAAAGAATGAATCATTTCTGTATTTGCTTCTGATGCTAATACTGTCACAAGAGCCACACGGAGTCCTTCTCAGCTACTTACAGAGCTTCTGAAATGGACCTGTTCTCTAGAGTTTATAGTATCTCATGAGGTGCAGCAAGTATAACAGTGTTTTTGTCCAAAGTTATATGGATGGGAATTCGAGATATGATGAGGGAGCTAAATATGTGTTAAAGGGGAACACCAACTATTGGCTTCAGACAGTCCACGGGTAAAATCACAGTCGATTAGGGTTTGCTCCCAAACATTACATGTTTAGAAACTCAATTTTGTTGGTTGGCCTAAAGTCAATCAGATTTATGACAACTAACTCACTCTATCCAGATGCACAGAATATGATTAATACTTGATAGTCTTGGAAAGGGTCCTGGGAGGATGATCTTCCCCAATCATCCAAGTCTCCCCTGGGAAGGCTACACCTGCCGCCCACTGATTCTAAGATTGGAATACTTACTACTTTTAGTTTCAAAAATGGCATTTTCCTAACTTTGTACCTAAATTCAGGGAACTTTTACTATGACTTCTTGTTCACATACAATCTCAATTAGACATTAGACTAATGAGAAGAAAAACTATTCTTAAAAATCATCTTAAAAATCCCTCAACTTCCCTCAAAAACTAGCTTTTCATGGTCTACGGAAATGTTTGTTTTTCTGAGTCAGTGTAAATGACACAAAGATAAAAGGGAAATGACATTTTTTTTCCTTTTGCCCATGTTTAAGAATAGACTTATGACATATAATTCTCTCATCCTTATCCCTTGCACTCCACAAATTTTAAGAATCTTTGATCAAAATTTTTAAATTTTTTT
>NW_006371585.1:0-954 GCF_000327345.1 Myotis davidii
AGCCCACGTCCTAGGTAACAAGGCCAGCAGGAAGCTGGGGTACCAGGGAGGCTCCGGATTGGCTAGGAGGGTGACTCAACCAGCAATAAGAAAATTCTGGACTGGGCCGTATTCAGAAGTCAGTGTGGGTAAAAGTCTCTTATTAGGCACCCTCTACCTCTCCAGCTGCTAGCCTGTGGTGTAGAGGGGGAGCTAAGTCCCAGGAAGGGGTTTAGAAATAAATCATAATAAGGATTCAGACCTGCAGCGACAGAGGAATCAGGGAGGTTATGATAACACAGAGTCTGGTACAAGAAAGCAAAAAGACAATAGCCTTTATAGCTAGATGCAAGGTGTGAGATAAGAGGAGAGTTTGAGTTTCAAAAACAAGGTAGAATTCCAGTGTCCAAATGCAGAGCTGACCATAGACAGTCACATGTTTTCCCAAGTCCCAGTCTCTCCCTTTCTCAGCTCCCTGCCCTGATCAAAGGAGTCATGAACATCTCAGCCAATGCCTCCCTCCCCCATAAACTAGGGGTTTTCAGCAATATTCCGTCACAGCTGAGAACACACACTCTGGCGCCAGATGGCCTGGTTCAAATCCCAACCCGCCAGCTCACTCCCTGGGTGTTCTCGGTAAAGCTATGTACCTGCTCTGTGGTCCATTTTCCTCATTTGTGAAATAGTAATAATAATAGTACCCATATAGTAAGGTTGTTTGTGGGGTAAATGAGCTAATATAGGTAAAACTCAGAGAATGCTGTCTGATACATGAGTGTTACCCAACCAATTCAACAGAAAGGGGCAGGCTTCCATTTGAGAGCAGTTATATAGTGCACATGCTCTGATTGGGGAAAGGAAGGTGGTGGTGATTATTTGCAAACACCTCACCATTAACAACTAACCCTTTGAACTCCATCTCCTCTCGGGACCTTCTTCATATACTCTAGGTCTGTGGTCGGCAAACTGCGGCTC
>NW_006371586.1:0-954 GCF_000327345.1 Myotis davidii
CTCACTCAGGGATGTTTCCTTCCAGACCCCTAGCTATGCAGCATCCTTTCCTTTCATAGTCAAACAAAGACATCAGTTTTATGTGATGAAAAACGACCAAATGAGTTCCTCCTGCACACGACTAAGCACTGCTCTACACTCTTGAGTTTTAGGTTTTCTTGGTAAAATCTCTCAGGAGTATGTGTAAGATTGGGAGGCCATGCAAATATAATGATATACATGCTATTTGAATTGTTAATACATGAAAATACATATTATACACACATATGTAATCAGCAGCTCTGTGAATCATTTTCAGTTGCTGGGTGATGTGGGGTCCCACCTGCCAGGGCCTCTCCTATATTCCCACAGGCCCCTCCCGAGCCGCAGAGCTGCCCCCGCTCCGCCGTGGGGACCTCTGAAGCATTTGCAGCCACTTTTGACCCATCCCAGTGCCTCGCTTTCCCTGTGGCCTTGGGCTGCTCTTTCTAAAAGTGCCCCTCCCCCATATTTAGGAATCACATGTGGGGAGGCGTGGAGATCTGTGGGCTCAGTCACCCCCCTGATCAACGTCTTACCTTTATGGGGGGAAAATGAACTGTTTTCTGTGATTTGAAAATGTGATAACCTAGGGTTTTATTTTTATAGAGTATTTTTCCTCAGGCAGTAAATCCAATCTAGTATCGCACACACAGGGAACACATTTCAGTTGAAGAAATAAACATGAAGGCACTTTTAAAAAAATTAAGTCAAATTACATTCCAGAGGAGAACCACAGAGGCATGCGTGTCACACGAGGCCTTTTATGTCCCCATCACATGCTTCCCTGTTAACTAACCTACTCCAGGCAACTTAACCGGAGGAAGCAGATACGCGCTCTCTCCAGGTGTCAGGGGCTCAGGTGTCCTGCCTGCCCGTCCCTTCCGGGAGGAGTAACCCTCTACCTCAGTGGCTCTCAACCTTCTGGCCCTTTCA
>NW_006371587.1:0-954 GCF_000327345.1 Myotis davidii
CTTTAAAAATCAATAAAAATATATTTTTTAAAAGAAATGTAAGTTGGCAGCTAATACATTAGGTGTATTTGTAACTGGCTAAACAACTATACCTAAAGAATGTTGATAAAACATTTTTAATCAGCAACTCAGACAAGAGTATTTATGACATGCTTATCAGATCTGCAAATGATGCCAAACTAGGAGGGCAACTAATCATTTGGATGACAGAATTGGGATTCCAAAACCTCTGGATAGACTGGAACTTGTGCTAACGATAGCAATAACAAAGTGAATGGAGGGAGTAAAAAGTTTTTCAATTTAGGTCCCGAAAAGCAATAATATAAGCATAGAAAGATAATTTCTTGTATTAGATGGGGATGCTTTTGGCTGCAAGTAGCAAAAATAACCTGATTCAAGATAGATAAGGCAATTTATCATCTCCAAAAACAAAAAAACAGAGGAAAAGTAGCCACAGGTATGAAAGCTTTACCTCTCTGAGATGCTTTGGCTAGTGGTTCTCAACCATGGAAGGTAATTTCTTCCCAGGAGATACTTGACAATGTCTGAAGACATTGAGAGTAATTAAGATATACCCCTGGGAGGGGCAGGAGACTTCGGATTAAGAGAATGCCTTCCCCAAATCACATAAGAGAGGAGTGGATATTTGAACAAAACTAGAGTTTGTTAGGAAGCAAGAAGGAAAGAGATGAATATTGGATAATCCACCATAAAGACATTAAAAATATCAATTGCTTTGGTTGACTAGGTGCCAAGGTCATTGCTATCCCACAGAAGGTCTTTGTCTGAATTAGAAAAGGCACCCCCTTCCTCAGACTCTTTACTGCCATCTGCTGGAAAATTACAATAAGAAGTATATAAATTATACTTTGTCATAAATAGAGCCCCCTAGAGTTGTGCAGTATGTAACCTTATAATAGTTTAGAACAGGGGTGGGGAACCTTTTCTCTGCCA
>NW_006371588.1:0-954 GCF_000327345.1 Myotis davidii
GAAAAAAAAACTGTAAACAAATCAAGGACATCATTTGATTGGCTGTAGCTTAAGTGTTTGTCTTATTTAGAAAAGCCTAGTTGGCTGTATGTGATTGGTTGTCCTTCCATTTTGATTTCTTAACCTTGAGGCATTTATGGGCTTAGATTTTGGTTTGCTTATGTGCTGCTAAGGTATTAGAACTCCCTCAGTCTAATTGTCCTTCTTGTTAATTTAACAAGAATAGTGGTTTAAATATATTTTTGCACATGACAACAGCACTTAGAAAGCTTGTAAAAATATTGGCTCTACCAATATATTTAATGATTTTAGGTGCAACTCATGCATTGCCACCTTGGAAAAGCTCTCCAGATGATTCTAACTCTTAATTAGGATAGAAAACAACTTATTTAAATGAGATCAAATGGATCATTTCTCTATTGTGTTATAGCAATAACATACTCATCTGTTTCATTACCATAAGGAAGGCTTACTTTAATTTTAGTTTCAATTAATTTTTTCACAAGAGCTTTTTTGTTTTAAAGTATATTTAACTGTAGTTTTCAAGGGTGTTTTCATTTGTCTACAGATGTTGAGGAGCTCTTAGGCTTAACTTTTCTTATTATTTTTGGACCATTGTTTTTAACATAAGTAAGTTTAGGAAATAGGCACTTGCATTGTGATTTTAAAGAATAAATCCTTCAGGGAGAAAGATATAAGCTTTTAAAAGTAATTAACTTGACAACACATTAAGTGATCAGGTTGCCAAAGGAATAAGATTTTGCTCATTAATTCAGATTCTGAGAACAGATTGGCATCAGCGTTGTTCTCCAGGGAATAGAACATTTTAGTAGAGAAAGCCATACTTAAAGTCATTGTTAAAATCGATCACTATCTGAAAATCAATCATTAATATGATGCCAGGTCAGTTAAAGGTCCTTTCACACAAAATAAGAGACAGAAAGAAAGGACTGT
>NW_006371589.1:0-954 GCF_000327345.1 Myotis davidii
AAAAAAAAACAACACTAATTATACAAAGAAACAGGAAAAGATGATCCATAGACAAGAAAAAAAGGGGAGGAAGCAAGGGAAAGTTTACTTCTGTAATTTTGTCTCATATACATTTGCTACTCAGTTATTGACAAAATCGCCTTCTGACTGACAAATTCTTTCTTTAAATATGTTAAAATTATGGTTCCATCCTCAGAGACAGCAGGGAGCTGGAAAGGATTCTAATCTTTCCACTTGAACTGACTAATGCATATACAAAATAAGTAGTTGCTGAATAAATCGATTAAAAGAGACAGCCATTGTTGATAATAATAGAAAGGTAACTATAGATCAGTAGATCTGAAATGACTTGTGATTCAAGATCACATGGGAGTTTTAGAAAGACCCAGATGCCTGCTCTCCATTCTTGGAGACTTTTATTAAACAAATAATGATGTGATTAAGGAATTTATGAAAATCAACACACTTAAAGAAAGACAGATTTTTTTCTTCCTTTTCTTCCTTTAGTTAATGAAGGTAATATCTAGATAGTAGACTTTGGGCATTTTTAGTTTTATAATCTCATTATAAGATTCCGTTGGTTAGGAAATAGTTATTTCATTAGATGAAATATGCTGGTTTTAATGTCTGCAGTACAATATATGTGTGCATATTTATTTGTAAAAATGCATGTAAATAGATATGATTGTCCCCCTGATGTAGGAAAAGCAGTTTCTTGTGTCCCTGAAGGCTTCACTCTAATCTCAGCATTATTAGCAACACATTCTTAGCAGACATTTCACTGAAGATTTAATTTAAGATTCCACAATACACATCCACACATTGCATTGATCTGAGGACTCTAAAAACTAGATTGTGCAAAATTTTCAATATGACTGAATATAGTTTTAATTAAACTTTATAGCTTTAAGACAAAATTTCCATAACTTACCGTATTTGCCGGCGTATAAGACG
>NW_006371590.1:0-954 GCF_000327345.1 Myotis davidii
CAGGACAGAGGAGTGGCCCCCTCGAATTTCCATCCTGTCCTGCTAGGTTTGAAGCTTAGTGGAGCTGGATTTTGGCCTGATTTGAGGGTTTGGAGCCTAAATGGAGCTCAGAACGGCCATGTGGAGAGACCAGACAGCCACACAGGGATGCTTTTCAGCTTTGTCCTGATTGGTTGGGCAGCATGGTGGTGCCAGGGATATGTTCAGACCTGGAATTTTCGACTGTGTCTCTCAGGGAGGCTTTTGTTTGGGAGACAGACAAGCAAATGCTGGGCTCTGTGGCTACATTGTGGGCAGGCAAATCCAAGCTCCCCTGCAAGTTTAGCCTGCTTTTCCCTGAGAAGGAGAAGTGCCCATCACCCTCCTAAAGGTTGCAGGCACCACTCCCAACAGGACAGTGTTTGGATCATCCCTGCCCAGTCACAGACATTCCCGCTGGGAGGGGTTGGGGAGGGGGGACTGGTTCACAGTGAGCACGTTCAAAGTGTGAGACCCTTGGGGACTATTGTCTGGAATGGGGAGAAAGTGCTTAGCCTCCTCCTGTGGGCTGGGCCAGCATCATCTGCAAGAAGAGACTCTTGATCTATCCCCCTGAGCCTAGGTTTGATAGCTAAGCTCCTGTAGAGGGGTTGGCTGTCTGTATGCAACCTGAACCTGCATTGAGTCCTGCTAGAGGCAACTAGAGTTGTAGACTCTGGGTTTGGCTTTGAAGTAGAGAATACAGTACTTTCCCCTCACAGGCATGATCCCAAAGTAGGGTCCACACAAGCCCTATGTTGGCTAACCTGAGTATACCCTATAGTCTCTCTTGAAAAGGCTCTGGAGGAAGACCAGGCAACCTCTGGGGGTAGGTGGAGTAGCTGACAGATGGTCCCCAGCTCTAACCAGGAAGAAGCTCACCGCTTACACAGATTGGCCTCCCACCCACACACAGGTCCAGTATATGCAGACACA
>NW_006371591.1:0-954 GCF_000327345.1 Myotis davidii
CCCACCCAGAAACACTAAATTAAAATAAGCATTGTTTCCGTGTGCCAATTGACACAAGTTGACCCAACAGAACTTTCCTTTGCTGGCTTGGAGAAAGTTGAAAAAAAGTGGGTCCTCTCCCTCTCTCTTGGATTAACTGCTAAAACATTGTTATCCACATCCAGCTGCTCATTTGCATGGCCTTGTGCCGTTGGCTCTTGAAATCTGCTGGGTGAGTAGAAGGTGTGCTTGCCAGTGGAGCTAAGCAAGGACAACTGGTCTACCTAAGCATGCAAGAAGCAGAACCTGGCCTTGTATGCTTGCAACGTCGCCAAAACCTCCAGTACGTTTGTAAACACCATAAACCACGTTACGATGTTCGCAACATATGTCTCTTATTGTGGAGAACTCTTGTGCGAGTAGGAGTGGAGTCTACGCCTTCAAATATTTTTTTATACAATAGTTATGGCATCCAATTATACAATAGTAATTGTGAATAATTATACCAAACCCCATTCTGTTTTATGACGACTTCGCACGCTGAGCTCATAGGCTCTATATAAACACCATCTGCATCAGACATAAAACTCTGGGTTGTTCTCAGAACACAGGCTCTGACAGAATGGAGCCTATTTGTTCTGGGGCCGAGCTCTTTCACGGCTGATGCTGGGTCCCCAAACGGCACGATCCAGGGATCTCCTCCTTCACCGGCTGCGTTCTGCCTCCTTGGACCTGAGGCCTAGTCACCTGTGGGCTCAGGAGCATTGAAGGAATCAGGGACCATGTGCCCAGAGCTCGGAAACGCTTCTGCAGAGCTTTGGTTTAGGGCTGAGCAGGTGCAATGGCCCTGCCGCGTTCTGTTCATTTGCTTCATGTGCAGCGATGACTTCAGCACCTGAACTTGGCCAAGAGTGGAGCTTCCTGAATTTCCTTTGGCCAGGACGCATGCCTGGGTTGTAGGCTCGATCCCCAGTA
>NW_006371592.1:0-954 GCF_000327345.1 Myotis davidii
GTCGCAACCCACAGGTTGAGAACCGCTGAAAAGGAACATGGTTCTTTCATTTTGTGAGAAAAACTAGTTTACTTATAAAAAGATTTGTGGATTTTTACATTTTAAGAATCCTGATGAAGAAGTTCATTATACTAGTAACATTCAAATAGAAAATTTTAATGGGAAATGTACAGGGAAAAGGAGTTAAAATAAACACAAAGACAGTACAAAGAAGCAGTTTGGGTTTCCTTCCATGAGGGATAATTTGGCATAGATAACCAAACCTCCTGATTAGGAAGTTTCAACTAGTAGTGACTGCTGTAAGCCAGCGTCAACAAGCATGACTTTGAGAAGGTGAACACAGGGAGGCTGCTACTTCCAAAGTCTTAGAGGAAAACTAAAGAAATGGAATTAAGAACCTGTATGCCATTTTAATCATTTAATGACTGAACAAAGTGTTTATTGAGTAACTACTATGTTCCTTACAATAACCCTATGAGATTGCATATTTTTATTGATGTTTTTTAAAGAAAACAAAACTGAGGTTAAAAAATATTATATATCTTGCCCAGGTCATATTGGACTCTAAAGCCCATGCTCTTCCCACACATCCCAGTAAATGCAAAGGCTAAAGGAGCGAATCAGACCGATAATGTTAAACTCTTAAAAGGATTATATAAACATAAAAATCAAGTGCTTTCCATCTCATTTACATATTAAATGGATCATAAAATTAACAACACAAAGTGGATATATCATTTAGATGCTATAGTTCTTACTGTAAAACACAAATTATCCACAATGCTATCCACCCTGAAATGGCTACACTATCAATAAGCAGCTATAAATTTTAAATGAATTAATGTTTTGAACATACAATGTTGGGTAAAAAGTTAAGTAATAAAATGAGGTATTATTACTACTTCACAAATGTAAAGTTCTAAGTATGGAGTTTCCTCAAAAAACTAAAATGGA
>NW_006371593.1:0-954 GCF_000327345.1 Myotis davidii
TTACTGATAACATAAACAGTCAATTAACACATATCTTGCATATTGTATATTATATTTTTACAATAAAGTCAGCTAAAGAAAAGAGAATGTTATTAAGATCGTAAATAAGAGAAAATGCATTTATAACATTTATTGAAAACATTTTCATATAAGTGGAACCACACAGTTCAAACCCATGTTGTTCAAAGGTCCATTGTCCTTAGTTAACTGGAGCTTGTGTTAGCTATTTCTCTTGGGCTGCAGGTGCCATGAAAAACTACTGAATCACTAACAGTGCAGTAAAGTGAGGAAGTTTGAGTTTGGGAACCTGTGGTCAAGCTGTTGACAGTACTGGCTTTGAATTCTGCCCCTGCCAGTTATTAGAGGCCACTTTGGGCAAGTGAGTTATTGTCTCCGACCTCATCTCTAAAGTGGAGGTGTACCTCCCTCCCTAGGGGTACCGAGAGGAATAAATGAGTTTGAAAAGGAAAGGGCTTTAAATGAGCCTGGCATGGTATAAGCACTAATATTGGAAGCTCTTTCTAACCATTGTTAATTTAGCGATGCCACCATCACTGGCTGTTGCTAGGTCAGTTATCTTTCTGTAATGGCAGCAAAAGCCCAGCGCAGGTACCCCGTTGGGAAAGTTCAGGAGCCTTTGAGTGGCAAATAAGAAGGACTTCATATTCTGTGTGAAATTGCAGGCAGAAATGGATAACACTGTACATCTTTATGCTTATCCATAAAATCCTGGTTTTCTACCAGCCTCTCATTTCAGAAACACAGCTCTGGTTTCAAAGTGATGTGTTCAGGTTCATTCATTCATATTCTGTCTCTTTCCTGTGTCATTACTCCCCCTACCCAAGTGAAATAACCTGTCTCTACAACAAATGGCCCAGATGAAAGGAACATAAGTTGGTGTGTTTGCCTTGTCGTTTCTGGCATTAATGGGATAGAATGGAACAGGCTGATAAT
>NW_006371594.1:0-954 GCF_000327345.1 Myotis davidii
TATCCTTCTCTCTACTCTGCTAAAGAAGAAATCAATGTTCAGAGAGCCTAAGTTATGAGCTTAAGGTGGAACTGAGATCCAAACTTGGGTCAGCTGAGTCATGAATATTAATTTGATCTTAACTTTTAAGCATTGTAATAATATTATGAAGTCTTATCATGAAATGTATTTTATAAATGAAAAAAGTGGGGAGTAGAGAAATTTAGTGATTTGACAACTAATACGTAGCCAAGTTGGGCTCACATTCATGCTCTTTCTGATCACCACCATACTATCTATTTTATTTACCACTTTAGCTGGGATCAGTGAACAATTTAATGAGCACAAAAGTGGCCTTGCTATAGGATGGACTTCCCAACAGAGAGGGATTAGGGTGGGGACCAGGAGATAGAAAAAGAACATCAGGGAGAGGAAGACATTAAAGGCAGCTAAGTTCTGTCCCAATGTTTGCTGAGGGATGAAGACCACAGAGAAGCACTTGTCGTTTTCTGTACAAATCCACAGCCATATGAGGCCCAAAGAGAGATGAGAACATCTGGATGACAGATGTTCCTTGTAGGACCTTCAATAGGGGAGAATCACCTACAATGATAGATAAGAGTGCAGATTGGCTTTGAGTGTGCATTGGTATAATCCATATGTTTTATAGGGCTTTTGAAAAGTATAATTTTGTGCAGTTTCTTGAGAAAGCATTATAGCATTAACTGAAAACTTACAAGCTACCCTAAATCATTTGAGGGATAAGATGGAAAATATAAAGGAGAAGAGATAAAGAGTCAGTGTAAAATATGGTAAAAATACAATATTTGCACTACCTGTGAAATGATAAAGTATTCTTTGAAAGTGGTCTTAAATTAGTTCTAAATACCTATTGTAAACTCTGGAGCAACAACTTAAAAATGATTTTTTTAAAAAAAGAAGTATAAGTGGCCCTAGCTGGTTTGGCTCAGTGGA
>NW_006371595.1:0-954 GCF_000327345.1 Myotis davidii
TATATATATATGCACATGCAAAGAATATATTAAGACGACAATGAAGTCTAGTCACAGAGCAATTTACAGGCTCAATATATATTTTTACACTTTGCTTGAAAGAAAATTTCAATATTTTACAGTCTTTTAGTAGGCATTATATACACTGCACTTTATGAAATCTAAAAGATATTGAAATAAATTTTTTCCAACATTTTGGTAACAAAACAGACAATTTTTTCAAATACTTGTGCTATCTAACTACAGGATCTGTTTGCTCTGATAACCACTCATCACAAAAACTGACTCAATGGAATAATTAGAAAAATTATCTAACACCATGCATGGGTTTGAATCATTTTTAATATCCTATCCTAGAAACATTCTACAAATCTTAAGATTTAAAAAATTAAGTCTCTGTTTGATTTTTAAAAGATATCTTTTTATGACAATATCCATAACATTGACAGATACACATTAAGGCTAGTATCATCTTCTTTTGTGAAATTTTTTGACATTTTTTTAAGAAAGATAGTAAAAGCCAGACTCCTTTAGGGCTTTGAACTGTACCTATAGAAAATGAGAGTGCAGTGAACATAATGTTCAGTCCTACAGTCAGGATGCAGTTGCTCCTTCCCATTCCACAAGATACTGCACCTTTCCATCAAGTGTCACCCGACGAGCCAACACTCGGTATTTTTCACCACATGCTATTCTACCTGCAGCACCAAAATAACTGGTAATGGAGTTTTTTAGATGAGTGAGTTGTAACTCCTGATCTGCTAAGTTATTCAAAATCTCTGTGTTGAGTTCATCAAATTGGTAATCCTCTTTGCCTTCATCGTCTTTTACAATTTCTGAGTTCTGAGTCTGGAGTGCTCTTCTTGGAAGACGACCCCTCCGCCTCCGTAAATGAGGGATCGCAGCAGGCCAAGATCTTCCTGTACGAGTTCTTTTTCTGGAGTCAGATAAACT
>NW_006371596.1:0-954 GCF_000327345.1 Myotis davidii
GGGTTATAATCCAATACTACTTTATTTTGTTGCTCAAATTGTTTGGCTTTGACCACTGGGAGCTCTTTCAGCTCCTGTGTCATTTACAATTTTTTAAGCAATAAAGTCTTCAAAATGACTCTTCTACCCAGTGAAAAACATTACTCCTTAAGATTAAGTTAGGCACTTAGGGAGATACATTATTTTCAGGTAATGCGATAAATGATATCTGGTTGTCTGAAAGAATTCATCTGACAGGAAGTAAGTTAAAGACTGAGGAGAAAAGTGCCCCTTATGTAGTAAATATTTTAAGCAACTAATGACATAGAAAGACAAAGTAAAAAAAAAATTCAAACCTTTTAAAGCAAATTTATAAATGGCTTCGCATGCTTTGGCCAAAATTTCTTCTTCTGGAGAATTAAGCATTAGCACCACAGTTGCTACTTTTTTGCTTTCAATTGTTAATGGATCAAACTGAAATGCAGAGAAAGAAATATCAGGTTCACATTTGAGCTTTGAAGAGCACATAAAAAATGAATGGTGTCTTGAGACTTAAATAGAACACAATCTTACAAAAAGGATGTGGTCACTGCTCAGGAAATGCATTGTAACGTTTTTACTTAAAAAGCATCACTAATACAGAGACAGCTACCCACAGTGACAGCTTTGGAATACCTGGTGTATGGTGGAAAAAACAAAGCATTTTGGAATCTGGAAGACTTAGTCTCTCAATTTAGCTATGTGGAATCAAAAAAGTTACTTAAGCCACTAAATTTCAGTTTCCCTTTCTGTGTAATGGGCAAAATAATTAAGGAGAGAATTAGATCATCTATATACTGCACTGAGCACATTAGCACATAATAGATGCTCATTAAATAGCATATACTAGTATAATTCTTAATCAATACACAAGAATCTTTGAGTTCCTGTATATATTAGATGCCCTGACAGTCTCAATAATCTGTACCTGCTTTC
>NW_006371597.1:0-954 GCF_000327345.1 Myotis davidii
TCAAGAAGATGCCCAAGTGCCTGAGAAGCAAAGTGTTCCAGCGGACGAGTCACCTTGGACTTCTCCTCTCATCCAGGGGAGGGGCACCTACCCAAAAGCCATGGTTTGGACCACTCCTCCTTGGCCTACAACAAACATGTTCACAAAAATCCACTGAAGACATTTCTAAATAACAGATACATTTTCCCCACTAGAGCTGTGCTGATTCATGTTGTGGCCTGAGGCCAAAGGAAAAGTGTGTCTCCCGATACATAGGTTTTTGTGTATTTTTTCATGGTATCATTAAGGGAGTGGACAAAAATTGGAAAAGTGAGATGTAAGTATATTAAATAATCACATCATTTTAAGTTTAAATATTTTATGTACACCAAAAGCAGAATGTTAAGAAATGGTTTCACTTTCCTGGCTTTAAAGGAAGTCATCTCAACTATATTTTCAAAAACTACCTCTTTTCTTACCTTATTTTGAATTGAGGACATTGCCATACTTGACAATTTCTCGTGACTGACAATCTTAAATAATTTTTAAATAACTTTAGCTTAGTGATCCTGTCTTATTTCAATACATTTTGATCTTTTGTGCATCATGGATTTTTTGCACTAATTTTGATTTTTTTAAATAATCATTAAAATATCACTTACTGTGATTACTGAGATTTTTGGTGCCGTTCAGTTTTGCGCAGGAAGGTGAGTTCCTCACTGGCCTCACCTTGATCATGACCCTGCTGCTATTATTTTTGGAACCCAAGTAGAGAGAGTGGGCTTGTCAAGACTGTGGTTTGAATGCGACTCTGCTACCAACAACCTTTCTGGGCCTCAATATTTCCCTCCAACCTAACCTGGTTCCCAGCCACACGGTGCAAAACCGGAGAGATACAACCTTGCCACAGGTGTGCCACTAAATTTTAACCAAGGTCTTGTTTGATTGTTGCTCCAGTTGGTTATTATATTTATT